>NW_027473744.1:0-160244 GCF_050947335.1 Megachile rotundata
GATAATAATAAGAGTAAAAAGTAGAGTTATTGTCGTTCTATCGATCATATAAGCATAATATGGCCAATAATATGAGTTAGTTAGATAATAATAAGAGTAATAAGTATAGTAATTGTCGTTCTATCGACCACATAAGCATAATATGGCTAATATTATGAGTTAGATTGATAATAATAAGAGTAGTAAGTATAGTAATTGTCGTTCTATCGATCATATAAGCATAGTATGGCTAATAATATGAGTTAGATTGATAATAATAAGAGTAAAAAGTATAGTAATTGTCGTTCTATCGATCATATAAGCATAATATGGCTAATAATATGGGTTGGATTGATAATAATAAGAGTAATGAGTATAGTAATTGTCGTTCTATCGATCATATAAGCATAATATGGCTAATAATATGAGCTGGATTGATAATAATAAGAGTAAAAAGTAGAGTAATTGTCGTTCTATCGATCATATAAGCATAATATGGCCAATAATATGAGTTAGTTTGATAATAATAAGAGTAATAAGTATAGTAATTGTCGTTCTATCGACCACATAAGCACAATATGGCTAATATTATGAGTTAGATTGATAATAATAAGAGTAGTAAGTATAGTAATTGTCGTTCTATCGATCACATAAGCATAATATGGCTAATAAAAAGAGTTAGATTGATAATAATAAGAGTAATAAGTATAGTAATTGTCGTTCTATCGATCATATAAGCATAGTATGGCTAATAATATGAGTTAGATTGATAATAATAAGAGTAAAAAGTATAGTAATTGTCGTTCTGTCGATCATATAAGCATAATATGGCTAATAATATGAGTTAGATTGATAATAATAAGAGTAATAAGTATAGTAATTATCGTTCTACCGATCACATAAGCATAATATGGCTAATAATATGAGTTGGATTGATAATAATAAGAGTAAAAAGTAGAGTTATTGTCGTTCTATCGATCATATAAGCATAATATGGCCAATAATATGAGTTAGTTAGATAATAATAAGAGTAATAAGTATAGTAATTGTCGTTCTATCGACCACATAAGCATAATATGGCTAATATTATGAGTTAGATTGATAATAATAAGAGTAGTAAGTATAGTAATTGTCGTTCTATCGATCATATAAGCATAGTATGGCTAATAATATGAGTTAGATTGATAATAATAAGAGTAAAAAGTATAGTAATTGTCGTTCTATCGATCATATAAGCATAATATGGCTAATAATATGGGTTGGATTGATAATAATAAGAGTAATGAGTATAGTAATTGTCGTTCTATCGATCAAATAAGCATAATATGGCTAATAATATGGGTTAGATTGATAATAATAAGAGTAAAAAGTAGAGTAATTGTCGTTCTATCGATCATATAAGCATAATATGGCCAATAATATGAGTTAGTTTGATAATAATAAGAGTAATAAGTATATTAATTGTCGTTCTATCGATCACATCTGCATAATATGGTTAATAATATGAGTTAGATTGATAATAATAAGAGTAATAAGTATAGTAATTGTCGTTTTATCGACCACATAAGCATAATATGGCTAATATTATGAGTTAGATTGATAATAATAAGAGTAATAAGTGTAGTAATTGTCGTTCTATCGATCACATAAGCATAATATGGCTAATAAAAAGAGTTAGATTGATAATAATAAGAGTAATAAGTATAGTAATTATCGTTCTACCGATCACATAAGCATAATATGGCAAATAATATGAGTTGGATTGATAATAATAAGAGTAAAAAGTAGAGTAATTGTCGTTCTATCGATCATATAAGCATAATATGGCCAATAATATGAGTTATTTTGATAATAATAAGAGTAATAAGTATAGTAATTGTCGTTCTATCGACCACATAAGCATAATATGGCTAATATTATGAGTTAGATTGATAATAATAAGAGTAATGAGTATAGTAATTGTCGTTCTATCGATCATATCTGCATAATATGGTTAATAATATGAATTAGATTGATAATAGTGAGTGTAATAAGTATAGTAATTGTCGTTCTATCGATCATATAAGCATAATATGGCTAATAATATGAGTTAGATTGATAATAATAAGACTAATAAGTATAGTAATTGTCGTTCTATCGATCATATAAGCATAATATGGCTAATAATATGAGTTAGATTGGTAATAATAAGAGTAATAAGTATAGTACTTATCGTTCTACCGATCATATAAGCATAATATGGCTAATAATATGAGTTAGATTGATAATAATAAGAGTAATGAGTATAGTAATTGTCGTTCTATCGATCATATCTGCATAATATGGTTAATAATATGAATTAGATTGATAATAGTGAGTGTAATAAGTATAGTAATTGTCGTTCTATCGATCATATAAGCATAATATGGCTAATAATATGAGTTAGATTGATAATAATAAGAGTAATGAGTATAGTAGTTTCAGTTCTATCGATCATATCTGCATAATATGGTTAATAATATGAGTTAGATTGATAATAATAAGAGTAATAGGTATAGTAATTGTAGTTCTATCGATCATATAAGCATAATGTGGCTAATAATAAGAGTTAGATTGATAATACTAAGAGTAATAAGTATAGTAATTATCGTTCTTCCGATCATGTAAGCATAATATGGCTAATAATATGAGTTAGATTGATAATAATAAGAGTAATGAGTATAGTAGTTGTCGTTCTATCGATCATATAAGCATAATATGGCTAATAGTATGAGTTAGATTGATAATAATAAGACCAATAAGTATAGTAATTGCCGTTCTATCGATCATATAAGCATAATATGGCTAATAATATGAGTTAGATTGATAATAATAAGACCAATAAGTATAGTAATTGTCGTTCTATCGATCATATAAGCATAATATGGCTAATAATATGAGTTAGATTGATAATAATAAGAGTAATGAGTATAGTAATTTTCGTTCTATCGATCATATAAGCATAATATGGCTAATAATATGAGTTGGATTGATAATAATAAGAGTAATGAGTATAGTAATTGTCGTTCAATCGATCATATAAGCATAATATGGCTAATAATATGAGTTAGATTGATAATAATAATAGTAGTGAGTATAGCAATTGTCGTTCTATCGATCATATAAGCAAAATATGGCTAATAATATGAGTTAGATTTATAATAATAAGAGTAATGAGTATAGTAATTGTCGTTCTATCGATCGTATAAGCATAATATGGCTAATAATATGAGTTAGATTGATAATAATAAGAGTAATGAGTATAGTAATTGTCGTTCTATCGATCATTTAAGCATAATATGGCTAATAATATGAGTGAGATTGATAATAATAAGAGTAATAAGTATAGTAAGTGTCGTTCTATCGATCATGAAATCATAATATGGCTAATAATATGGGTTAGATTGATAATTATAAGAGTAATAAGTATAGTAATTGTCGTTCAATCGATCATATAAGCATTATATGGCTAATAATATGAGTTAGATTGATAATAATAAGAGTAATGAGTATAGTAATTGTCGTTCTATCGATCATATAAGCATAATATGGCTAATAATATGAGTTAGATTGATAATAATAAGAGTAATGAGTATAGTAATTGTCGTTCTATCGATCATTTAAGCATAATATGGCTAATAATATGAGTGAGATTGATAATGATATGAGTAAAAAGTAGAGTAATTGTCGTTCTATCGATCATATCTGCATAATATTGTTAATAATATGAGTTAGATTGATAATAGTGAGAGTAATAAGTATAGTAATTGTCGTTCTGTCGATCATATAAGCATAATATGGCTAATAATATGAGTTAGATTGATAATAATAAGAGTAATAAGTATAGTAATTATCGTTCTACCGATCACATAAGCATAATATGGCTAATAATATGAGTTGGATTGATAATAATAAGAGTAAAAACTAGAGTAATTGTCGTTCTATCGATCATATAAGCATAATATGGCCAATAATATGAGTTATTTTGATAATAATAAGAGTAATAAGTATAGTAATTGTCGTTCTATCGACCACATAAGCATAATATGGCTAATATTATGAGTTAGATTGATAATAATAAGAGTAGTAAGTATAGTAATTGTCGTTCTATCGATCACATAAGCATAATATGGCTAATAAAAAGAGTTAGATTGATAATAATAAGAGTAATAAGTATAGTAATTGTCGTTCTATCGATCATATAAGCATAATATGGCTAATAATATGAGTTAGATTGATAATAATGAGACTAATAAGTATGGTAATTGTCGTTCTATCGATCATATAAGCATAATATGGCTAATAATATGAGTTAGATTGGTAATAATAAGAGTAATAAGTATAGTAATTATCGTTCTACCGATCATATAAGCATAATATGGCTAATAATATGAGTTAGATTGATAATAATAAGAGTAATGAGTATAGTAATTGTCGTTCTATCGATCATATCTGCATAATATGGTTAATAATATGAATTAGATTGATAATAGTGAGTGTAATAAGTATAGTAATTGTCGTTCTATCGATCATATAAGCATAATATGGCTAATAATATGAGTTAGATTGATAATAATAAGAGTAATGAGTATAGTAGTTTCAGTTCTATCGATCATATCTGCATAATATGGTTAATAATATGAGTTAGATTGATAATAATAAGAGTAATAGGTATAGTAATTGTAGTTCTATCGATCATATAAGCATAATGTGGCTAATAATAAGAGTTAGATTGATAATACTAAGAGTAATAAGTATAGTAATTATCGTTCTTCCCATCATGTAAGCATAATATGGCTAATAATATGAGTTAGATTGATAATAATAAGAGTAATGAGTATAGTAGTTGTCGTTCTATCGATCATATACGCATAATATGGCTAATAGTATGAGTTAGATTGATAATAATAAGACCAATAAGTATAGTAATTGCCGTTCTATCGATCATATAAGCATAATATGGCTAATAATATGAGTTAGATTGATAATAATAAGACCAATAAGTATAGTAATTGTCGTTCTATCGATCATATAAGCATAATATGGCTAATAATATGAGTTAGATTGATAATAATAAGAGTAATGAGTATAGTAATTTTCGTTCTATCGATCATATAAGCATAATATGGCTAATAATATGAGTTAGATTGATAGTAATAAGAGTAATGAGTATAGTAATTGTCGTTCTATCGATCATATAAGCATAATATGGCTAATAATATGAGTGAGATTGATAATAATAAGAGAAATGAGTATAGTAATTGTCGTTCTATCGATCATATAAGCATAGTATGGCTAATAATATGAGTTAGATTGATAATAATAAGAGAAATGAGTATAGTAATTGTCGTCCTATCGATCATATAAGCATAATATGGCTAATAATATGAGTTAGATTGATAATAATAAGAGTAATGAGTACTGTAATTGTCGTTCTATAGATCATATCTGCATAATATGGTTAATAATATCAGTTAGTTTTGTAATAGTGAGTGTAATAAGTATAGTAATTGTCGTTCTGTCGATCATATAAGCATAATATGGCTAATAATATGAGTTAGATTGATAATAATAAAAGCAATAAGTATAGTGATTGTAGTTCTATCAATCATATCTGCATAATGTGGTTAATAATATGAGTTAGATTCATTATAATTAGAGTAATAAATATAGTAATTGTCGTTCTGTCGATCACATAAGCATAATATGGCTAATAATATGAGTTGGATTGATAATAATAAGAGTAATGAGTATAGTAATTGTCGTTCAATCGATCATATAAGCATAATATGGCTAATAATATGAGTTAGATTGATAATAATAATAGTAGTGAGTATAGCAATTGTCGTTCTATCGATCATATAAGCAAAATATGGCTAATAATATGAGTTAGATTTATAATAATAAGAGTAATGAGTATAGTAATTGTCGTTCTATCGATCGTATAAGCATCATATGGCTAATAATATGAGTTAGATTGATAATAATAAGAGTAATGAGTATAGTAATTGTCGTTCTATCGATCATTTAAGCATAATATGGCTAATAATATGAGTGAGATTGATAATAATAAGAGTAATAAGTATAGTAAGTGTCGTTCTATCGATCATGAAATCATAATATGGCTAATAATATGGGTTAGATTGATAATTATAAGAGTAATAAGTATAGTAATTGTCGTTCAATCGATCATATAAGCATTATACGGCTAATAATATGAGTTAGATTGATAATAATAAGAGTAATGAGTATAGTAATTGTCGTTCTATCGATCATATAAGCATAATATGGCTAATAATATGAGTTAGATTGATAATAATAAGAGTAATGAGTATAGTAATTGTCGTTCTATCGATCATTTAAGCATAATATGGCTAATAATATGAGTGAGATTGATAATGATATGAGTAAAAAGTAGAGTAATTGTCGTTCTATCGATCACATAAGCATAATATGGCTAATAAAAAGAGTTAGATTGATAATAATAAGAGTAATAAGTATAGTAATTGTCGTTCTATCGATCATATAAGCATAGTATGGCTAATAATATGAGTTAGATTGATAATAATAAGAGTAAAAAGTATAGTAATTGTCGTTCTGTCGATCATATAAGCATAATATGGCTAATAATATGAGTTAGATTGATAATAATAAGAGTAATAAGTATAGTAATTATCGTTCTACCGATCACATAAGCATAATATGGCTAATAATATGAGTTGGATTGATAATAATAAGAGTAAAAAGGAGAGTTATTGTCGTTCTATCGATCATATAAGCATAATATGGCCAATAATATGAGTTAGTTAGATAATAATAAGAGTAATAAGTATAGTAATTGTCGTTCTATCGACCACATAAGCATAATATGGCTAATATTATGAGTTAGATTGATAATAATAAGAGTAGTAAGTATAGTAATTGTCGTTCTATCGATCATATAAGCATAGTATGGCTAATAATATGAGTTAGATTGATAATAATAAGAGTAAAAAGTATAGTAATTGTCGTTCTATCGATCATATAAGCATAATATGGCTAATAATATGAGCTGGATTGATAATAATAAGAGTAAAAAGTAGAGTAATTGTCGTTCTATCGATCATATAAGCATAATATGGCCAATAATATGAGTTAGTTTGATAATAATAAGAGTAATAAGTATATTAATTGTCGTTCTATCGATCATATCTGCATAATATGGTTAATAATATGAGTTAGATTGATAATAATAAGAGTAATAAGTATAGTAATTGTCGTTTTATCGACCACATAAGCATAATATGGCTAATATTATGAGTTAGATTGATAATAATAAGAGTAATAAGTGTAGTAATTGTCGTTCTATCGATCACATAAGCATAATATGGCTAATAAAAAGAGTTAGATTGATAATAATAAGAGTAATAAGTATAGTAATTATCGTTCTACCGATCACATAAGCATAATATGGCAAATAATATGAGTTGGATTGATAATAATAAGAGTAAAAAGTAGAGTAATTGTCGTTCTATCGATCATATAAGCATAATATGGCCAATAATATGAGTTATTTTGATAATAATAAGAGTAATAAGTATAGTAATTGTCGTTCTATCGACCACATAAGCAGAATATGGCTAATATTATGAGTTAGATTGATAATAATAAGAGTAATGAGTATAGTAATTGTCGTTCTATCGATCATATCTGCATAATATGGTTAATAATATGAATTAGATTGATAATAGTGAGTGTAATAAGTGTAGTAATTGTAGTTCTACCGCTCATATAAGCATAATATGGCTAATAATATGAGTTGGATTGATAATAATAAGAGTAAAAAGTATAGTAATTGTCGTTCTATCGATCATATAAGCATAATGTGGCTAATAATATGAGTTAGGTTGATAGTAATAAGAGTAATAAGTATAGTAGTTATCGTTCTACCGATCATATAAGCATAATATGGCTAATAATATGAGTTAGATTGATAATTATAGGAGTAAAAAGTATAGTAATTGTCGCTCTATCGATCATATAAGCATAATATGGCTAATAATATGAGTTAGATTGATAATAATAAGACCAATAAGTATAGTAATTGTCGTTCTATCGATCATATAAGCATAATGTGGCTAATAAATTGAGTTAGATTGATAATAATAAGACTAATAAGTATAGTAATTGTCGTTCTATCGATCATATAAGCATAATGTGGCTAATAATATGAGTTAGATTCATAAAAATAAGAGTAATAAGTATAGTAATTGTCGTTCTATCGATCATATAAGCATAATATGGCTAATAATATGAGTTAGATTGATAATAATAAGAGTAATGAGTATAGTAATTGTCGTTCTATCGATCATATCTGCATAATATGGTTAATAATATGAATTAGATTGATAATAGTGAGTGTAATAAGTATAGTAATTGTCGTTCTATCGATCATATAAGCATAATATGGCTAATAATATGAGTTAGATTGATAATAATAAGAGTAATGTGTATAGTAGTTTCAGTTCTATCGATCATATCTGCATAATATGGTTAATAATATGAGTTAGATTGATAATAATAAGAGTAATGAGTATAGTAGTTGTCGTTCTATCGATCATATAAGCATAATATGGCTAATAGTATGAGTTAGATTGATAATAATAAGACCAATAGGTATAGTAATTTCCGTTCTATCGATCATATAAGCATAATATGGCTAATAATATGAGTTAGATTGATAATAATAAGACCAATAAGTATAGTAATTGTCGTTCTATCGATCATATAAGCATAATATGGCTAATAATATGAGTTAGATTGATAATAATAAGAGTAATGAGTATAGTAATTTTCGTTCTATCGATCATATAAGCATAATATGGCTAATAATATGAGTTGGATTGATAATAATAAGAGTAATGAGTATAGTAATTGTCGTTCAATCGATCATATAAGCATAATATGGCTAATAATATGAGTTAGATTGATAATAATAAGAGTAGTAAGTATAGTATTTGTCGTTCTATCGATCATATAAGCATAGTATGGCTAATAATATGAGTTAGATTGATAATAATAAGAGTAAAAAGTATAGTAATTGTCGTTCTATCGATCATATAAGCATAATATGGCTAATAATATGGGTTGGATTGATAATAATAAGAGTAATGAGTATAGTAATTGTCGTTCTATCGATCATATAAGCATAATATGGCTAATAATATGAGCTGGATTGATAATAATAAGAGTAAAAAGTAGAGTAATTGTCGTTCTATTGATCATATAAGCATAATATGGCCAATAATATGAGTTAGTTTGATAATAATAAGAGTAATAAGTATATTAATTGTCGTTCTATCGATCATATCTGCATAATATGGTTAATAATATGAGTTAGATTGATAATAATAAGAGTAATAAGTATAGTAATTGTCGTTTTATCGACCACATAAGCATAATATGGCTAATATTATGAGTTAGATTGATAATAATAAGAGTAATAAGTGTAGTAATTGTCGTTCTATCGATCACATAAGCATAATATGGCTAATAAAAAGAGTTAGATTGATAATAATAAGAGTAATAAGTATAGTAATTATCGTTCTACCGATCACATAAGCATAATATGGCAAATAATATGAGTTGGATTGATAATAATAAGAGTAAAAAGTAGAGTAATTGTCGTTCTATCGATCATATAAGCATAATATGGCCAATAATATGAGTTAGATTGATAATAATAAGAGTAATGAGTATAGTAATTTTCGTTCTATCGATCATATAAGCATAATATGGCTAATAATATGAGTTGGATTGATAATAATAAGAGTAATGAGTATAGTAATTGTCGTTCAATCGATCATATAAGCATAATATGGCTAATAATATGAGTTAGATTGATAATAATAATAGTAGTGAGTATAGCAATTGTCGTTCAATCGATCATATAAGCATAATATGGCTAATAATATGAGTTAGATTGATAATAATAATAGTAGTGAGTATAGCAATTGTCGTTCTATCGATCATATAAGCAAAATATGGCTAATAATATGAGTTAGATTTATAATAATAAGAGTAATGAGTATAGTAATTGTCGTTCTATCGATCGTATAAGCATAATATGGCTAATAATATGAGTTAGATTGATAATAATAAGAGTAATGAGTATAGTAATTGTCGTTCTATCGATCATTTAAGCATAATATGGCTAATAATATGAGTGAGATTGATAATAATAAGAGTAATAAGTATAGTAAGTGTCGTTGTATCGATCATGAAATCATAATATGGCGAATAATATGGGTTAGATTGATAATTATAAGAGTAATAAGTATAGTAATTGTCGTTCAATCGATCATATAAGCATTATATGGCTAATAATATGAGTTAGATTGATAATAATAAGAGTAATGAGTATAGTAATTGTCGTTCTATCGATCATATAAGCATAATATGGCTAATAATATGAGTTAGATTGATAATAATAAGAGTAATGAGTATAGTAATTGTCGTTCTATCGATCATTTAAGCATAATATGGCTAATAATATGAGTGAGATTGATAATGATATGAGTAAAAAGTAGAGTAATTGTCGTTCTATCGATCATATCTGCATAATATTGTTAATAATATGAGTTAGATTGATAATAGTGAGAGTAATAAGTATAGTAATTGTCGTTCTGTCGATCATATAAGCATAATATGGCTAATAATATGAGTTAGATTGATAATAATAAGAGTAATAAGTATAGTAATTATCGTTCTACCGATCACATAAGCATAATATGGCTAATAATATGAGTTGGATTGATAATAATAAGAGTAAAAACTAGAGTAATTGTCGTTCTATCGATCATATAAGCATAATATGGCCAATAATATGAGTTATTTTGATAATAATAAGAGTAATAAGTATAGTAATAGTCGTTCTATCGACCACATAAGCATAATATGGCTAATATTATGAGTTAGATTGATAATAATAAGAGTAGTAAGTATAGTAATTGTCGTTCTATCGATCACATAAGCATAATATGGCTAATAAAAAGAGTTAGATTGATAATAATAAGAGTAATAAGTATAGTAATTGTCGTTCTATCGATCATATAAGCATAATATCTCTAATAATATGAGTTAGATTGATAATAATAAGACTAATAAGTATGGTAATTGTCGTTCTATCGATCATATAAGCATAATATGGCTAATAATATGAGTTAGATTGGTAATAATAAGAGTAATAAGTATAGTAATTATCGTTCTACCGATCATATAAGCATAATATGGCTAATAATATGAGTTAGATTGATAATAATAAGAGTAATGAGTATAGTAATTGTCGTTCTATCGATCATATCTGCATAATATGGTTAATAATATGAATTAGATTGATAATGGTGAGTGTAATAAGTATAGTAATTGTCGTTCTATCGATCATATAAGCATAATATGGCTAATAATATGAGTTAGATTGATAATAATAAGAGTAATGAGTATAGTAGTTTCAGTTCTATCGATCATATCTGCATAATATGGTTAATAATATGAGTTAGATTGATAATAATAAGAGTAATAGGTATAGTAATTGTAGTTCTATCGATCATATAAGCATAATGTGGCTAATAATAAGAGTTAGATTGATAATACTAAGAGTAATAAGTATAGTAATTATCGTTCTTCCGATCATGTAAGCATAATATGGCTAATAATATGAGTTAGATTGATAATAATAAGAGTAATGAGTATAGTAGTTGTCGTTCTATCGATCATATACGCATAATATGGCTAATAGTATGAGTTAGATTGATAATAATAAGACCAATAAGTATAGTAATTGCCGTTCTATCGATCATATAAGCATAATATGGCTAATAATATGAGTTAGATTGATAATAATAAGACCAATAAGTATAGTAATTGTCGTTCTATCGATCATATAAGCATAATATGGCTAATAATATGAGTTAGATTGATAATAATAAGAGTAATGAGTATAGTAATTTTCGTTCTATCGATCATATAAGCATAATATGGCTAATAATATGAGTTAGATTGATAGTAATAAGAGTAATGAGTATAGTAATTGTCGTTCTATCGATCATATAAGCATAATATGGCTAATAATATGAGTGAGATTGATAATAATAAGAGAAATGAGTATAGTAATTGTCGTTCTATCGATCATATAAGCATAGTATGGCTAATAATATGAGTTAGATTGATAATAATAAGAGAAATGAGTATAGTAATTGTCGTCCTATCGATCATATAAGCATAATATGGCTAATAATATGAGTTAGATTGATAATAATAAGAGTAATGAGTACTGTAATTGTCGTTCTATAGATCATATCTGCATAATATGGTTAATAATATCAGTTAGATTTGTAATAGTGAGTGTAATAAGTATAGTAATTGTCGTTCTGTCGATCATATAAGCATAATATGGCTAATAATATGAGTTAGATTGATAATAATAAAAGCAATAAGTATAGTGATTGTAGTTCTATCAATCATATCTGCATAATATGGTTAATAATATGAGTTAGATTCATTATAATTAGAGTAATAAATATAGTAATTGTCGTTCTGTCGATCACATAAGCATAATATGGCTAATAATATGAGTTGGATTGATAATAATAAGAGTAATGAGTATAGTAATTGTCGTTCAATCGATCATATAAGCATAATATGGCTAATAATATGAGTTAGATTGATAATAATAATAGTAGTGAGTATAGCAATTGTCGTTCTATCGATCATATAAGCAAAATATGGCTAATAATATGAGTTAGATTTATAATAATAAGAGTAATGAGTATAGTAATTGTCGTTCTATCGATCGTATAAGCATCATATGGCTAATAATATGAGTTAGATTGATAATAATAAGAGTAATGAGTATAGTAATTGTCGCTCTATCGATCATTTAAGCATAATATGGCTAATAATATGAGTGAGATTGATAATAATAAGAGTAATAAGTATAGTAAGTGTCGTTCTATCGATCATGAAATCATAATATGGCTAATAATATGGGTTAGATTGATAATTATAAGAGTAATAAGTATAGTAATTGTCGTTCAATCGATCATATAAGCATTATATGGCTAATAATATGAGTTAGATTGATAATAATAAGAGTAATGAGTATAGTAATTGTCGTTCTATCGATCATATAAGCATAATATGGCTAATAATATGAGTTAGATTGATAATAATAAGAGTAATGAGTATAGTAATTGTCGTTCTATCGATCATTTAAGCATAATATGGCTAATAATATGAGTGAGATTGATAATGATATGAGTAAAAAGTAGAGTAATTGTCGTTCTATCGATCATATCTGCATAATATTGTTAATAATATGAGTTAGATTGATAATAGTGAGAGTAATAAGTATAGTAATTGTCGTTCTGTCGATCATATAAGCATAATATGGCTAATAATATGAGTTAGATTGATAATAATAAGAGTAATAAGTATAGTAATTATCGTTCTACCGATCACATAAGCATAATATGGCTAATAATATGAGTTGGATTGATAATAATAAGAGTAAAAACTAGAGTAATTGTCGTTCTATCGATCATATAAGCATAATATGGCCAATAATATGAGTTATTTTGATAATAATAAGAGTAATAAGTATAGTAATTGTCGTTCTATCGACCACATAAGCATAATATGGCTAATATTATGAGTTAGATTGATAATAATAAGAGTAGTAAGTATAGTAATTGTCGTTCTATCGATCACATAAGCATAATATGGCTAATAAAAAGAGTTAGATTGATAATAATAAGAGTAATAAGTATAGTAATTGTTGTTCTATGGATCATATAAGCATAATATGGCTAATAATATGAGTGAGATTGATAATAATAAGAGTAATAAGTATAGTAAGTGTCGTTCTATCGATCATGAAATCATAATATGGCTAATAATATGGGTTAGATTGATAATTATAAGAGTAATAAGTATAGTAATTGTCGTTCTATCGATCATATAAGCATAATATGGCTAATAATATGAGTTAGATTGATAATAATAAGACTAATAAGTATGGTAATTGTCGTTCCATCGATCATATAAGCATAATATGGCTAATAATATGAGTTAGATTGGTAATAATAAGAGTAATAAGTATAGTAATTGTCGTTCTATCGATCATATCTGCATAATATGGTTAATAATATGAATTAGATTGATAATAGTGAGTGTAATAAGTATAGTAATTGTCGTTCTATCGATCATATAAGCATAATATGGCTAATAATATGAGTTAGATTGATAATAATAAGAGTAATGAGTATAGTAGTTTCAGTTCTATCGATCATATCTGCATAATATGGTTAATAATATGAGTTAGATTGATAATAATAAGAGTAATAGGTATAGTAATTGTAGTTCTATCGATCATATAAGCATAATGTGGCTAATAATAAGAGTTAGATTGATAATACTAAGAGTAATAAGTATAGTAATTATCGTTCTTCCGATCATGTAAGCATAATATGGCTAATAATATGAGTTAGATTGATAATAATAAGAGTAATGAGTATAGTAGTTGTCGTTCTATCGATCATATACGCATAATATGGCTAATAGTATGAGTTAGATTGATAATAATAAGACCAATAAGTATAGTAATTGCCGTTCTATCGATCATATAAGCATAATATGGCTAATAATATGAGTTAGATTGATAATAATAAGACCAATAAGTATAGTAATTGTCGTTCTATCGATCATATAAGCATAATATGGCTAATAATATGAGTTAGATTGATAATAATAAGAGTAATGAGTATAGTAATTTTCGTTCTATCGATCATATAAGCATAATATGGCTAATAATATGAGTTAGATTGATAGTAATAAGAGTAATGAGTATAGTAATTGTCGTTCTATCGATCATATAAGCATAATATGGCTAATAATATGAGTGAGATTGATAATAATAAGAGAAATGAGTATAGTAATTGTCGTTCTATCGATCATATAAGCATAGTATGGCTAATAATATGAGTTAGATTGATAATAATAAGAGAAATGAGTATAGTAATTGTCGTCCTATCGATCATATAAGCATAATATGGCTAATAATATGAGTTAGATTGATAATAATAAGAGTAATGAGTACTGTAATTGTCGTTCTATAGATCATATCTGCATAATATGGTTAATAATATCAGTTAGATTTGTAATAGTGAGTGTAATAAGTATAGTAATTGTCGTTCTGTCGATCATATAAGCATAATATGGCTAATAATATGAGTTAGATTGATAATAATAAGAGTAATAAGTATAGTAATTGTCGTTCTATCGATCATATAAGCATAATATGGCTAATAATATGAGTGAGATTGATAATAATAAGAGTAATAAGTATAGTAAGTGTCGTTCTATCGATCATGAAATCATAATATGGCTAATAATATGGGTTAGATTGATAATTATAAGAGTAATAAGTATAGTAATTGTCGTTCAATCGATCATATAAGCATTATATGGCTAATAATATGAGTTAGATTGATAATAATAAGAGTAATGAGTATAGTAATTGTCGTTCTATCGATCATATAAGCATAATATGGCTAATAATATGAGTTAGATTGGTAATAATAAGAGTAATAAGTATAGTAATTATCGTTCTACCGATCATATAAGCATAATATGGCTAATAATATGAGTTAGATTGATTATAATAAGAGTAATGAGTATAGTAATTGTCGTTCTATCGATCATATCTGCATAATATGGTTAATAATATGAATTAGATTGATAATAGTGAGTGTAATAAGTATAGTAATTGTCGTTCTATCGATCATATAAGCATAATATGGCTAATAATATGAGTTAGATTGATAATAATAACAGTAATGAGTATAGTAGTTTCAGTTCTATCGATCATATCTGCATAATATGGTTAATAATATGAGTTAGATTGATAATAATAAGAGTAATAGGTATAGTAATTGTAGTTCTATCGATCATATAAGCATAATGTGGCTAATAATAAGAGTTAGATTGATAATACTAAGAGTAATAAGTATAGTAATTATCGTTCTTCCGATCATGTAAGCATAATATGGCTAATAATATGAGTTAGATTGATAATAGTAAGAGTAATGAGTATAGTAGTTGTCGTTCTATCGATCATATAAGCATAATATGGCTAATAGTATGAGTTAGATTGATAATAATAAGACCAATAAGTATAGTAATTGCCGTTCTATCGATCATATAAGCATAATATGGCTAATAATATGAGTTAGATTGATAATAATAAGACCAATAAGTATAGTAATTGTCGTTCTATCGATCATATAAGCATAATATGGCTAATAATATGAGTTAGATTGATAATAATAAGAGTAATGAGTATAGTAATTTTCGTTCTATCGATCATATAAGCATAATATGGCTAATAATATGAGTTAGATTGATAGTAATAAGAGTAATGAGTATAGTAATTGTCGTTCTATCGATCATATAAGCATAATATGGCTAATAATATGAGTTAGATTGATAATAATAATAGTAGTGAGTATAGCAATTGTCGTTCTATCGATCATATAAGCAAAATATGGCTAATAATATGAGTTAGATTTATAATAATAAGAGTAATGAGTATAGTAATTGTCGTTCTATCGATCGTATAAGCATAATATGGCTAATAATATGAGTTAGATTGATAATAATAAGAGTAATGAGTATAGTAATTGTCGTTCTATCGATCATTTAAGCATAATATGGCTAATAATATGAGTGAGATTGATAATAATAAGAGTAATAAGTATAGTAAGTGTCGTTCTATCGATCATGAAATCATAATATGGCTAATAATATGGGTTAGATTGATAATTATAAGAGTAATAAGTATAGTAATTGTCGTTCAATCGATCATATAAGCATTATATGGCTAATAATATGAGTTAGATTGATAATAATAAGAGTAATGAGTATAGTAATTGTCGTTCTATCGATCATATAAGCATAATATGGCTAATAATATGAGTTAGATTGATAATAATAAGAGTAATGAGTGTAGTAATTGTCGTTCTATCGATCATTTAAGCATAATATGGCTAATAATATGAGTGAGATTGATAATGATATGAGTAAAAAGTAGAGTAATTGTCGTTCTATCGATCATATCTGCATAATATTGTTAATAATATGAGTTAGATTGATAATAGTGAGAGTAATAAGTATAGTAATTGTCGTTCTGTCGATCATATAAGCATAATATGGCTAATAATATGAGTTAGATTGATAATAATAAGAGTAATAAGTGTAGTAATTGTCGTTCTATCGATCACATAAGCATAATATGGCTAATAAAAAGAGTTAGATTGATAATAATAAGAGTAATAAGTATAGTAATTATCGTTCTACCGATCACATAAGCATAATATGGCTAATAATATGAGTTGGATTGATAATAATAAGAGTAAAAAGTAGAGTAATTGTCGTTCTATCGATCATATAAGCATAATATGGCCAATAATATGAGTTATTTTGATAATAATAAGAGTAATAAGTATAGTAATTGTCGTTCTATCGACCACATAAGCATAATATGGCTAATATTATGAGTTAGATTGATAATAATAAGAGTAATAAGTATATTAATTGTCGTTCTATCGATCATATCTGCATAATATTGTTAATAATATGAGTTAGATTGATAATAGTGAGAGTAATAAGTATAGTAATTGTCGTTCTGTCGATCATATAAGCATAATATGGCTAATAATATGAGTTAGATTGATAATAATACGAGTAATAAGTATAGTAATTATCGTTCTACCGATCACATAAGCATTATATGGCTAATAATATGAGTTGGATTGATAATAATAAGAGTAAAAAGTAGACTAATTGTCGTTCTATCGGTCATATAAGCATAATATGGCCAATAATATGAGTTAGTTTGATAATAATAAGAGTAATAAGTATAGTAATTGTCGTTCTATCGACCACATAAGCATAATATGGCTAATATTATGAGTTAAATTGATAATGATAAGAGTAGTAAGTATAGTAATTGTCGTTCTATCGATCATATAAGCATAGTATGGCTAATAATATGAGTCAGATTGATAATAATAAGAGTAAAAAGTATAGTAATTGTCGTTCTATCGATCATATAAGCATAATATGGCTAATAATATGGGTTGGATTGATAATAATAAGAGTAATGAGTATAGTAATTGTCGTTCTATCGCACATATAAGCATAATATGGCTAATAATATGAGCTGGATTGATAATAATAAGAGTAAAAGGTAGAGTAATTGTCGTTCTATCGATCATATAAGCATAATATGGCCAATAACATGAGTTAGTTTGATAATAATAAGAGTAATAAGTATATTAATTGTCGTTCTGTCGATCATATCTGCATAATATGGTTAATAATATGAGTTAGATTGATAATAATAAGAGTAATAAGTATAGTAATTGTCGTTTTATCGACCACATAAGCATAATATGGCTAATATTATGAGTTAGATTGATAATAATAAGAGTAATAAGTGTAGTAATTGTCGTTCTATCGATCACATAAGCATAATATGGCTAATAAAAAGAGTTAGATTGATAATAATAAGAGTAATAAGTATAGTAATTGTCGTTCTATCGATCATATAAGCATAGTATGGCTAATAATATGAGTTAGATTGATAATAATAAGAGAAATGAGTATAGTAATTGTCGTCCTATCGATCATATAAGCATAATATGGCTAATAATATGAGTTAGATTGATAATAATAAGAGTAATGAGTATTGTAATTGTCGTTCTATAGATCATATCTGCATAAAATGGTTAATAATATCAGTTAGATTGATAATAGTGAGTGTAATAAGTATAGTAATTGTCGTTCTATCGATCATATAAGCATAATGTGGTTAATAATATGAGTTAGATTGATAATAATAAGAGTAATAAGTATAGTAATTGTAGTTCTATCGCTCATATAAGCATAATATGGCTAATAATATGAGTTAGATTGATAATAATAAGAGTAAAAAGTATAGTAATTGTCGTTCTATCGATCATATAAGCATAATATGGCTAATAATATGAGTTGGATTGATAATAATAAGAGTAATGAGTATAGTAATTGTCGTTCCATCGATCATTTAAGCATAATATCTCTAATAATATGAGTTAGATTGATAATAATAAGAGTAATAAGTCTAGTAATTATCGTTCTACCGATCATATAAGCATAATATGGCTAATAATATGAGTTAGATTGATAATAATAAGAGCAATAAGTATAGTAATTGTAGTTCTATCAATCATATCTGCATAATATGGTTAATAATATGAGTTAGATTGATAATAATAAGAGTAATAAGTATAGTAATTGTCGTTCTGTCGATCACATAAGCATAATATGGCTAATAATATGAGTTACATTGATAATAATAGGAGTAATGAGTATAGTAATTGTCGTCCTATCGATCATATCTGCATAATATGATTAATAATATGAGTTAGATTGATAATAGTGAGTGTAATAAGTATAGTAATCGTCGTTCTGTCGATCATATAAGCATAATATGGCTAATAATATGAGTTAGATTGATAATAATAAGAGTAAAAAGTAGAGTAACTGTCGTTCTATCGATCATATAAGCATAATATGGCCAATAATATGAGTTAGTTTGATAATAGTAAGAGTAATAAGTATATTAATTGTCGTTCTATCGATCATATCTGCATAATATGGTTAATAATATGAGTTAGATTGATAATAGTAAGAGTAATAAGTATAGTAATTGTCGTTTTATCGACCACATAAGCATAATATGGCTAATATTATGAGTTAGATTGATAATAATAAGAGTAATAAGTGTAGTAATTGTCGTTCTATCGATCATTTAAGCATAACATGTCTAATAATATGAGTTAGATTGATAATAATAAGAGTAATAGGTATAGTAATTGTAGTTCTATCGATCAGATAAGCATAATGTGGCTAATAATAAGAGTTAGATTGATAATACTAAGAGTAATAAGTATAGTAATTATCGTTCTTCCGATCATGTAAGCATAATATGGCTAATAATATGAGTTAGATTGATAATAGTAAGAGTAATGAGTATAGTAGTTGTCGTTCTATCGATCATATAAGCATAATATGGCTAATAGTATGAGTTAGATTGATAATAATAAGACCAATAAGTATAGTAATTGCCGTTCTATCGATCATATAAGCATAATATGGCTAATAATATGAGTTAGATTGATAATAATAAGACCAATAAGTATAGTAATTGTCGTTCTATCGATCATATAAGCATAATATGGCTAATAATATGAGTTAGATTGATAATAATAAGAGTAATGAGTATAGTAATTTTCGTTCTATCGATCATATAAGCATAATATGGCTAATAATATGAGTTAGATTGATAGTAATAAGAGTAATGAGTATAGTAATTGTCGTTCTATCGATCATATAAGCATAATATGGCTAATAATACGAGTTAGATTGATAATAATAATAGTAGTGAGTATAGCAATTGTCGTTCTATCGATCATATAAGCAAAATATGGCTAATAATATGAGTTAGATTTATAATAATAAGAGTAATGAGTATAGTAATTGTCGTTCTATCGATCGTATAAGCATAATATGGCTAATAATATGAGTTAGATTGATAATAATAAGAGTAATGAGTATAGTAATTGTCGTTCTATCGATCATTTAAGCATAATATGGCTAATAATATGAGTGAGATTGATAATAATAAGAGTAATAAGTATAGTAAGTGTCGTTCTATCGATCATGAAATCATAATATGGCTAATAATATGGGTTAGATTGATAATTATAAGAGTAATAAGTATAGTAATTGTCGTTCAATCGATCATATAAGCATTATATGGCTAATAATATGAGTTAGATTGATAATAATAAGAGTAATGAGTATAGTAATTGTCGTTCTATCGATCATATAAGCATAATATGGCTAATAATATGAGTTAGATTGATAATAATAAGAGTAATGAGTGTAGTAATTGTCGTTCTATCGATCATTTAAGCATAATATGGCTAATAATATGAGTGAGATTGATAATGATATGAGTAAAAAGTAGAGTAATTGTCGTTCTATCGATCATATCTGCATAATATTGTTAATAATATGAGTTAGATTGATAATAGTGAGAGTAATAAGTATAGTAATTGTCGTTCTGTCGATCATATAAGCATAATATGGCTAATAATATGAGTTAGATTGATAATAATAAGAGTAATAAGTATAGTAATTATCGTTCTACCGATCACATAAGCATAATATGGCTAATAATATAAGTTGGATTGATAATAATAAGAGTAAAAAGTAGAGTTATTGTCGTTCTATCGATCATATAAGCATAATATGGCCAATAATATGAGTTAGTTGGATAATAATAAGAGTAATAAGTATAGTAATTGTCGTTCTATCGACCACATAAGCATAATATGGCTAATATTATGAGTTAGATTGATAATAATAAGAGTAGTAAGTAAAGTAATTGTCGTTCTATCGATCATATAAGCATAATATGGCCAATAATATGAGTTAGTTTGATAATAATAAGAGTAATAAGTATATTAATTGTCGTTCTATCGATCATATCTGCATAATATGGTTAATAATATGAGTTAGATTGATAATAATAAGAGTAAAAAGTAGAGTAATTGTCGTTCTATCGATCATATAAGCATAATATGGCCAATAATATGAGTTATTTTGATAATAATAAGAGTAATAAGTATAGTAATTGTCGTTCTATCGACCACATAAGCATAATATGGCTAATATTATGAGTTAGATTGATAATAATAAGAGTAATAAGTGTAGTAATTGTCGTTCTATCGATCACATAAGCATAATATGGCTAATAAAAAGAGTTAGATTGATAATAATAAGAGTAATAAGTATAGTAATTATCGTTCTACCGATCACATAAGCATAATATGGCTAATAATATGAGTTGGATTGATAATAATAAGAGTAAAAAGTAGAGTAATTGTCGTTCTATCGATCATATAAGCATAATATGGCCAATAATATGAGTTATTTTGATAATAATAAGAGTAATAAGTATAGTAATTGTCGTTCTATCGACCACATAAGCATAATATGGCTAATATTATGAGTTAGATTGATAATAATAAGAGTAATAAGTATATTAATTGTCGTTCTATCGATCATATCTGCATAATATTGTTAATAATATGAGTTAGATTGATAATAGTGAGAGTAATAAGTATAGTAATTGTCGTTCTGTCGATCATATAAGCATAATATGGCTAATAATATGAGTTAGATTGATAATAATACGAGTAATAAGTATAGTAATTATCGTTCTACCGATCACATAAGCATTATATGGCTAATAATATGAGTTGGATTGATAATAATAAGAGTAAAAAGTAGACTAATTGTCGTTCTATCGATCATATAAGCATAATATGGCCAATAATATGAGTTAGTTTGATAATAATAAGAGTAATAAGTATAGTAATTGTCGTTCTATCGACCACATAAGCATAATATGGCTAATATTATGAGTTAGATTGATAATGATAAGAGTAGTAAGTATAGTAATTGTCGTTCTATCGATCATATAAGCATAGTATGGCTAATAATATGAGTCAGATTGATAATAATAAGACCAATAAGTATAGTAATTGTCGTTCTATCGATCATATAAGCATAATATGGCTAATAATATGAGTTAGATTGATAATAATAAGAGTAATGAGTATAGTAATTTTCGTTCTATCGATCATATAAGCATAATATGGCTAATAATATGAGCTGGATTGATAATAATAAGAGTAAAAGGTAGAGTAATTGTCGTTCTATCGATCATATAAGCATAATATGGCCAATAACATGAGTTAGTTTGATAATAATAAGAGTAATAAGTATATTAATTGTCGTTCTGTCGATCATATCTGCATAATATGGTTAATAATATGAGTTAGATTGATAATAATAAGAGTAATAAGTATAGTAATTGTCGTTTTATCGACCACATAAGCATAATATGGCTAATATTATGAGTTAGATTGATAATAATAAGAGTAATAAGTGTAGTAATTGTCGTTCTATCGATCACATAAGCATAATATGGCTAATAAAAAGAGTTAGATTGATAATAATAAGAGTAATAAGTATAGTAATTGTCGTTCTATCGATCATATAAGCATAGTATGGCTAATAATATGAGTTAGATTGATAATAATAAGAGAAATGAGTATAGTAATTGTCGTCCTATCGATCATATAAGCATAATATGGCTAATAATATGAGTTAGATTGATAATAATAAGAGTAATGAGTATTGTAATTGTCGTTCTATAGATCATATCTGCATAAAATGGTTAATAATATCAGTTAGATTGATAATAGTGAGTGTAATAAGTATAGTAATTGTCGTTCTATCGATCATATAAGCATAATGTGGTTAATAATATGAGTTAGATTGATAATAATAAGAGTAATAAGTATAGTAATTGTAGTTCTATCGCTCATATAAGCATAATATGGCTAATAATATGAGTTAGATTGATAATAATAAGAGTAAAAAGTATAGTAATTGTCGTTCTATCGATCATATAAGCATAATATGGCTAATAATATGAGTTGGATTGATAATAATAAGAGTAATGGGTATAGTAATTGTCGTTCCATCGATCATTTAAGCATAATATCTCTAATAATATGAGTTAGATTGATAATAATAAGAGTAATAAGTCTAGTAATTATCGTTCTACCGATCATATAAGCATAATATGGCTAATAATATGAGTTAGATTGATAATAATAAGAGCAATAAGTATAGTAATTGTAGTTCTATCAATCATATCTGCATAATATGGTTAATAATATGAGTTAGATTGATAATAATAAGAGTAATAAGTATAGTAATTGTCGTTCTGTCGATCACATAAGCATAATATGGCTAATAATATGAGTTACATTGATAATAATAGGAGTAATGAGTATAGTAATTGTCGTCCTATCGATCATATCTGCATAATATGATTAATAATATGAGTTAGATTGATAATAGTGAGTGTAATAAGTATAGTAATCGTCGTTCTGTCGATCATATAAGCATAATATGGCTAATAATATGAGTTAGATTGATAATAATAAGAGTAAAAAGTAGAGTAACTGTCGTTCTATCGATCATATAAGCATAATATGGCCAATAATATGAGTTAGTTTGATAATAATAAGAGTAATAAGTATATTAATTGTCGTTCTATCGATCATATCTGCATAATATGGTTAATAATATGAGTTAGATTGATAATAGTAAGAGTAATAAGTATAGTAATTGTCGTTTTATCGACCACATAAGCATAATATGGCTAATATTATGAGTTAGATTGATAATAATAAGAGTAATAAGTGTAGTAATTGTCGTTCTATCGATCATTTAAGCATAACATGTCTAATAATATGAGTTAGATTGATAATAATAAGAGCAATAAGTATAGTAATTGTAGTTCTATCAATCATATCTGCATAATATGGTTAATAATATGAGTTAGATTCATAATAATAAGAGTAATAAGTATAGTAATTGTCGTTCTGTCGATCACATAAGCATAATATGGCTAATAATATGAGTTAGATTGATAATAATAAAAGCAATAAGTATAGTGATTGTAGTTCTATCAATCATATCTGCATAATATGGTTAATAATATGAGTTAGATTCATTATAATTAGAGTAATAAATATAGTAATTGTCGTTCTGTCGATCACATAAGCATAATATGGCTAATAATATGATTTGGATTGATAATAATAAGAGTAATGAGTATAGTAATTGTCGTTCAATCGATCATATAAGCATAATATGGCTAATAATATGAGTTAGATTGATAATAATAATAGTAGTGAGTATAGCAATTGTCGTTCTATCGATCATATAAGCAAAATATGGCTAATAATATGAGTTAGATTTATAATAATAAGAGTAATGAGTATAGTAATTGTCGTTCTATCGATCGTATAAGCATCATATGGCTAATAATATGAGTTAGATTGATAATAATAAGAGTAATGAGTATAGTAATTGTCGTTCTATCGATCATTTAAGCATAATATGGCTAATAATATGAGTGAGATTGATAATAATAAGAGTAATAAGTATAGTAAGTGTCGTTCTATCGATCATGAAATCATAATATGGCTAATAATATGGGTTAGATTGATAATTATAAGAGTAATAAGTATAGTAATTGTCGTTCAATCGATCATATAAGCATTATATGGCTAATAATATGAGTTAGATTGATAATAATAAGAGTAATGAGTATAGTAATTGTCGTTCTGTCGATCACATAAGCATAATATGGCTAATAATATGAGTTGGATTGATAATAATAAGAGTAATGAGTATAGTAATTGTCGTTCAATCGATCATATAAGCATAATATGGCTAATAATATGAGTTAGATTGATAATAATAAGAGTAATAAGTATAGTAAGTGTCGTTCTATCGATCATGAAATCATAATATGGCTAATAATATGGGTTAGATTGATAATTATAAGAGTAATAAGTATAGTAATTGTCGTTCAATCGATCATATAAGCATTATATGGCTAATAATATGAGTTAGATTGATAATAATAAGAGTAATGAGTATAGTAATTGTCGTTCTATCGATCATATAAGCATAGTATGGCTAATAATATGAGTTAGATTGATAATAATAAGAGTAAAAAGTATAGTAATTGTCGTTCTATCGATCATATAAGCATAATATGGCCAATAATATGAGTTAGTTGGATAATAATAAGAGTAATAAGTATAGTAATTGTCGTTCTATCGACCACATAAGCATAATATGGCTAATATTATGAGTTAGATTGATAATAATAAGAGTAGTAAGTAAAGTAATTGTCGTTCTATCGATCATATAAGCATAATATGGCCAATAATATGAGTTAGTTTGATAATAATAAGAGTAATAAGTATATTAATTGTCGTTCTATCGATCATATCTGCATAATATGGTTAATAATATGAGTTAGATTGATAATAATAAGAGTAAAAAGTAGAGTAATTGTCGTTCTATCGATCATATAAGCATAATATGGCCAATAATATGAGTTATTTTGATAATAATAAGAGTAATAAGTATAGTAATTGTCGTTCTATCGACCACATAAGCATAATATGGCTAATATTATGAGTTAGATTGATAATAATAAGAGTAATAAGTGTAGTAATTGTCGTTCTATCGATCACATAAGCATAATATGGCTAATAAAAAGAGTTAGATTGATAATAATAAGAGTAATAAGTATAGTAATTATCGTTCTACCGATCACATAAGCATAATATGGCTAATAATATGAGTTGGATTGATAATAATAAGAGTAAAAAGTAGAGTAATTGTCGTTCTATCGATCATATAAGCATAATATGGCCAATAATATGAGTTATTTTGATAATAATAAGAGTAATAAGTATAGTAATTGTCGTTCTATCGACCACATAAGCATAATATGGCTAATATTATGAGTTAGATTGATAATAATAAGAGTAATAAGTATATTAATTGTCGTTCTATCGATCATATCTGCATAATATTGTTAATAATATGAGTTAGATTGATAATAGTGAGAGTAATAAGTATAGTAATTGTCGTTCTGTCGATCATATAAGCATAATATGGCTAATAATATGAGTTAGATTGATAATAATACGAGTAATAAGTATAGTAATTATCGTTCTACCGATCACATAAGCATTATATGGCTAATAATATGAGTTGGATTGATAATAATAAGAGTAAAAAGTAGACTAATTGTCGTTCTATCGATCATATAAGCATAATATGGCCAATAATATGAGTTAGTTTGATAATAATAAGAGTAATAAGTATAGTAATTGTCGTTCTATCGACCACATAAGCATAATATGGCTAATATTATGAGTTAGATTGATAATGATAAGAGTAGTAAGTATAGTAATTGTCGTTCTATCGATCATATAAGCATAGTATGGCTAATAATATGAGTCAGATTGATAATAATAAGACCAATAAGTATAGTAATTGTCGTTCTATCGATCATATAAGCATAATATGGCTAATAATATGAGTTAGATTGATAATAATAAGAGTAATGAGTATAGTAATTTTCGTTCTATCGATCATATAAGCATAATATGGCTAATAATATGAGCTGGATTGATAATAATAAGAGTAAAAGGTAGAGTAATTGTCGTTCTATCGATCATATAAGCATAATATGGCCAATAACATGAGTTAGTTTGATAATAATAAGAGTAATAAGTATATTAATTGTCGTTCTGTCGATCATATCTGCATAATATGGTTAATAATATGAGTTAGATTGATAATAATAAGAGTAATAAGTATAGTAATTGTCGTTTTATCGACCACATAAGCATAATATGGCTAATATTATGAGTTAGATTGATAATAATAAGAGTAATAAGTGTAGTAATTGTCGTTCTATCGATCACATAAGCATAATATGGCTAATAAAAAGAGTTAGATTGATAATAATAAGAGTAATAAGTATAGTAATTGTCGTTCTATCGATCATATAAGCATAGTATGGCTAATAATATGAGTTAGATTGATAATAATAAGAGAAATGAGTATAGTAATTGTCGTCCTATCGATCATATAAGCATAATATGGCTAATAATATGAGTTAGATTGATAATAATAAGAGTAATGAGTATTGTAATTGTCGTTCTATAGATCATATCTGCATAAAATGGTTAATAATATCAGTTAGATTGATAATAGTGAGTGTAATAAGTATAGTAATTGTCGTTCTATCGATCATATAAGCATAATGTGGTTAATAATATGAGTTAGATTGATAATAATAAGAGTAATAAGTATAGTAATTGTAGTTCTATCGCTCATATAAGCATAATATGGCTAATAATATGAGTTAGATTGATAATAATAAGAGTAAAAAGTATAGTAATTGTCGTTCTATCGATCATATAAGCATAATATGGCTAATAATATGAGTTGGATTGATAATAATAAGAGTAATGGGTATAGTAATTGTCGTTCCATCGATCATTTAAGCATAATATCTCTAATAATATGAGTTAGATTGATAATAATAAGAGTAATAAGTCTAGTAATTATCGTTCTACCGATCATATAAGCATAATATGGCTAATAATATGAGTTAGATTGATAATAATAAGAGCAATAAGTATAGTAATTGTAGTTCTATCAATCATATCTGCATAATATGGTTAATAATATGAGTTAGATTGATAATAATAAGAGTAATAAGTATAGTAATTGTCGTTCTGTCGATCACATAAGCATAATATGGCTAATAATATGAGTTACATTGATAATAATAGGAGTAATGAGTATAGTAATTGTCGTCCTATCGATCATATCTGCATAATATGATTAATAATATGAGTTAGATTGATAATAGTGAGTGTAATAAGTATAGTAATCGTCGTTCTGTCGATCATATAAGCATAATATGGCTAATAATATGAGTTAGATTGATAATAATAAGAGTAAAAAGTAGAGTAACTGTCGTTCTATCGATCATATAAGCATAATATGGCCAATAATATGAGTTAGTTTGATAATAATAAGAGTAATAAGTATATTAATTGTCGTTCTATCGATCATATCTGCATAATATGGTTAATAATATGAGTTAGATTGATAATAGTAAGAGTAATAAGTATAGTAATTGTCGTTTTATCGACCACATAAGCATAATATGGCTAATATTATGAGTTAGATTGATAATAATAAGAGTAATAAGTGTAGTAATTGTCGTTCTATCGATCATTTAAGCATAACATGTCTAATAATATGAGTTAGATTGATAATAATAAGAGCAATAAGTATAGTAATTGTAGTTCTATCAATCATATCTGCATAATATGGTTAATAATATGAGTTAGATTCATAATAATAAGAGTAATAAGTATAGTAATTGTCGTTCTGTCGATCACATAAGCATAATATGGCTAATAATATGAGTTAGATTGATAATAATAAAAGCAATAAGTATAGTGATTGTAGTTCTATCAATCATATCTGCATAATATGGTTAATAATATGAGTTAGATTCATTATAATTAGAGTAATAAATATAGTAATTGTCGTTCTGTCGATCACATAAGCATAATATGGCTAATAATATGATTTGGATTGATAATAATAAGAGTAATGAGTATAGTAATTGTCGTTCAATCGATCATATAAGCATAATATGGCTAATAATATGAGTTAGATTGATAATAATAATAGTAGTGAGTATAGCAATTGTCGTTCTATCGATCATATAAGCAAAATATGGCTAATAATATGAGTTAGATTTATAATAATAAGAGTAATGAGTATAGTAATTGTCGTTCTATCGATCGTATAAGCATCATATGGCTAATAATATGAGTTAGATTGATAATAATAAGAGTAATGAGTATAGTAATTGTCGTTCTATCGATCATTTAAGCATAATATGGCTAATAATATGAGTGAGATTGATAATAATAAGAGTAATAAGTATAGTAAGTGTCGTTCTATCGATCATGAAATCATAATATGGCTAATAATATGGGTTAGATTGATAATTATAAGAGTAATAAGTATAGTAATTGTCGTTCAATCGATCATATAAGCATTATATGGCTAATAATATGAGTTAGATTGATAATAATAAGAGTAATGAGTATAGTAATTGTCGTTCTGTCGATCACATAAGCATAATATGGCTAATAATATGAGTTGGATTGATAATAATAAGAGTAATGAGTATAGTAATTGTCGTTCAATCGATCATATAAGCATAATATGGCTAATAATATGAGTTAGATTGATAATAATAAGAGTAATAAGTATAGTAAGTGTCGTTCTATCGATCATGAAATCATAATATGGCTAATAATATGGGTTAGATTGATAATTATAAGAGTAATAAGTATAGTAATTGTCGTTCAATCGATCATATAAGCATTATATGGCTAATAATATGAGTTAGATTGATAATAATAAGAGTAATGAGTATAGTAATTGTCGTTCTATCGATCATATAAGCATAATATGGCTAATAATATGAGTTAGATTGATAATAATAAGAGTAATGAGTATAGTAATTGTCGTTCTATCGATCATTTAAGCATAATATGGCTAATAATATGAGTGAGATTGATAATGGTATGAGTAAAAAGTAGAGTAATTGTCGTTCTATCGATCATATCTGCATAATATTGTTAATAATATGAGTTAGATTGATAATAGTGAGAGTAATAAGTATAGTAATTGTCGTTCTGTCGATCATATAAGCATAATATGGCTAATAATATGAGTTAGATTGATAATAATAAGAGTAATAAGTATAGTAATTATCGTTCTACCGATCACATAAGCATAATATGGCTAATAATATAAGTTGGATTGATAATAATAAGAGTAAAAAGTAGAGTTATTGTCGTTCTATCGATCATATAAGCATAATATGGCCAATAATATGAGTTAGTTAGATAATAATAAGAGTAATAAGTATAGTAATTGTCGTTCTATCGACCACATAAGCATAATATGGCTAATATTATGAGTTAGATTGATAATAATAAGAGTAGTAAGTATAGTAATTGTCGTTCTATCGATCATATAAGCATAGTATGGCTAATAATATGAGTTAGATTGATAATAATAAGAGTAAAAAGTATAGTAATTGTCGTTCTATCGATCATATAAGCATAATATGGCTAATATTATGAGTTAGATTGATAATAATAAGAGTAGTAAGTATAGTAATTGTCGTTCTATCGATCATATAAGCATAGTATGGCTAATAATATGAGTTAGATTGATAATAATAAGAGTAATAAGTATAGTAAGTGTCGTTCTATCGATCATGAAATCATAATATGGCTAATAATATGGGTTAGATTGATAATTATAAGAGTAATGAGTATAGTAATTGTCGTTCTATCGATCATATCTGCATAATATGGTTAATAATATGAGTTAGATTGATAGTAATAAGAGTAATGAGTATAGTAATTGTCGTTCTATCGATCATATAAGCATAATATGGCTAATAATATGAGTGAGATTGATAATAATAAGAGAAATGAGTATAGTAATTGTCGTTCTATCGATCATATAAGCATAGTATGGCTAATAATATGAGTTAGATTGATAATACTAAGAGTAATAAGTATAGTAATTATCGTTCTTCCGATCATGTAAGCATAATATGGCTAATAATATGAGTTAGATTGATAATAATAAGAGTAATGAGTATAGTAGTTGTCGTTCTATCGATCATATACGCATAATATGGCTAATAGTATGAGTTAGATTGATAATAATAAGACCAATAAGTATAGTAATTGCCGTTCTATCGATCATATAAGCATAATATGGCTAATAATATGAGTTAGATTGATAATAATAAGACCAATAAGTATAGTAATTGTCGTTCTATCGATCATATAAGCATAATATGGCTAATAATATGAGTTAGATTGATAATAATAAGAGTAATGAGTATAGTAATTTTCGTTCTATCGATCATATAAGCATAATATGGCTAATAATATGAGTTAGATTGATAGTAATAAGAGTAATGAGTATAGTAATTGTCGTTCTATCGATCATATAAGCATAATATGGCTAATAATATGAGTGAGATTGATAATAATAAGAGAAATGAGTATAGTAATTGTCGTTCTATCGATCATATAAGCATAGTATGGCTAATAATATGAGTTAGATTGATAATAATAAGAGAAATGAGTATAGTAATTGTCGTCCTATCGATCATATAAGCATAATATGGCTAATAATATGAGTTAGATTGATAATAATAAGAGTAATGAGTACTGTAATTGTCGTTCTATAGATCATATCTGCATAATATGGTTAATAATATCAGTTAGATTTGTAATAGTGAGTGTAATAAGTATAGTAATTGTCGTTCTGTCGATCATATAAGCATAATATGGCTAATAATATGAGTTAGATTGATAATAATAAAAGCAATAAGTATAGTGATTGTAGTTCTATCAATCATATCTGCATAATATGGTTAATAATATGAGTTAGATTCATTATAATTAGAGTAATAAATATAGTAATTGTCGTTCTGTCGATCACATAAGCATAATATTGCTAATAATATGAGTTGGATTGATAATAATAAGAGTAATGAGTATAGTAATTGTCGTTCAATCGATCATATAAGCATAATATGGCTAATAATATGAGTTAGATTGATAATAATAATAGTAGTGAGTATAGCAATTGTCGTTCTATCGATCATATAAGCAAAATATGGCTAATAATATGAGTTAGATTTATAATAATAAGAGTAATGAGTATAGTAATTGTCGTTCTATCGATCGTATAAGCATCATATGGCTAATAATATGAGTTAGATTGATAATAATAAGAGTAATGAGTATAGTAATTGTCGTTCTATCGATCATTTAAGCATAATATGGCTAATAATATGAGTGAGATTGATAATAATAAGAGTAATAAGTATAGTAAGTGTCGTTCTATCGATCATGAAATCATAATATGGCTAATAATATGGATTAGATTGATAATTATAAGAGTAATAAGTATAGTAATTGTCGTTCAATCGATCATATAAGCATTATATGGCTAATAATATGAGTTAGATTGATAATAATAAGAGTAATGAGTATAGTAATTGTCGTTCTATCGATCATATAAGCATAATATGGCTAATAATATGAGTTAGATTGATAATAATAAGAGTAATGAGTATAGTAATTGTCGTTCTATCGATCATTTAAGCATAATATGGCTAATAATATGAGTGAGATTGATAATGATATGAGTAAAAAGTGGAGTAATTGTCGTTCTATCGATCATATCTGCATAATATTGTTAATAATATGAGTTAGATTGATAATAGTGAGAGTAATAAGTATAGTAATTGTCGTTCTGTCGATCATATAAGCATAATATGGCTAATAATATGAGTTAGATTGATAATAATAAGAGTAATAAGTATAGTAATTATCGTTCTACCGATCACATAAGCATAATATGGCTAATAATATGAGTTGGATTGATAATAATAAGAGTAAAAACTAGAGTAATTGTCGTTCTATCGATCATATAAGCATAATATGGCCAATAATATGAGTTATTTTGATAATAATAAGAGTAATAAGTATAGTAATTGTCGTTCTATCGACCACATAAGCATAATATGGCTAATATTATGAGTTAGATTGATAATAATAAGAGTAGTAAGTATAGTAATTGTCGTTCTATCGATCACATAAGCATAATATGGCTAATAAAAAGAGTTAGATTGATAATAATAAGAGTAATAAGTATAGTAATTGTCGTTCTATCGATCATATAAGCATAATATGGCTAATAATATGAGTGAGATTGATAATAATAAGAGTAATAAGTATAGTAAGTGTCGTTCTATCGATCATGAAATCATAATATGGCTAATAATATGGGTTAGATTGATAATTATAAGAGTAATAAGTATAGTAATTGTCGTTCAATCGATCATATAAGCATTATATGGCTAATAATATGAGTTAGATTGATAATAATAAGAGTAATGAGTATAGTAATTGTCGTTCTATCGATCATATAAGCATAATATGGCTAATAATATGAGTTAGATTGGTAATAATAAGAGTAATAAGTATAGTAATTATCGTTCTACCGATCATATAAGCATAATATGGCTAATAATATGAGTTAGATTGATTATAATAAGAGTAATGAGTATAGTAATTGTCGTTCTATCGATCATATCTGCATAATATGGTTAATAATATGAATTAGATTGATAATAGTGAGTGTAATAAGTATAGTAATTGTCGTTCTATCGATCATATAAGCATAATATGGCTAATAATATGAGTTAGATTGATAATAATAACAGTAATGAGTATAGTAGTTTCAGTTCTATCGATCATATCTGCATAATATGGTTAATAATATGAGTTAGATTGATAATAATAAGAGTAATAGGTATAGTAATTGTAGTTCTATCGATCATATAAGCATAATGTGGCTAATAATAAGAGTTAGATTCATAATACTAAGAGTAATAAGTATAGTAATTATCGTTCTTCCGATCATGTAAGCATAATATGGCTAATAATATGAGTTAGATTGATAATAGTAAGAGTAATGAGTATAGTAGTTGTCGTTCTATCGATCATATAAGCATAATATGGCTAATAGTATGAGTTAGATTGATAATAATAAGACCAATAAGTATAGTAATTGCCGTTCTATCGATCATATAAGCATAATATGGCTAATAATATGAGTTAGATTGATAATAATAAGACCAATAAGTATAGTAATTGTCGTTCTATCGATCATATAAGCATAATATGGCTAATAATATGAGTTAGATTGATAATAATAAGAGTAATGAGTATAGTAATTTTCGTTCTATCGATCATATAAGCATAATATGGCTAATAATATGAGTTAGATTGATAGTAATAAGAGTAATGAGTATAGTAATTGTCGTTCTATCGATCATATAAGCATAATATGGCTAATAATACGAGTTAGATTGATAATAATAATAGTAGTGAGTATAGCAATTGTCGTTCTATCGATCATATAAGCAAAATATGGCTAATAATATGAGTTAGATTTATAATAATAAGAGTAATGAGTATAGTAATTGTCGTTCTATCGATCGTATAAGCATAATATGGCTAATAATATGAGTTAGATTGATAATAATAAGAGTAATGAGTATAGTAATTGTCGTTCTATCGATCATTTAAGCATAATATGGCTAATAATATGAGTGAGATTGATAATAATAAGAGTAATAAGTATAGTAAGTGTCGTTCTATCGATCATGAAATCATAATATGGCTAATAATATGGGTTAGATTGATAATTATAAGAGTAATAAGTATAGTAATTGTCGTTCAATCGATCATATAAGCATTATATGGCTAATAATATGAGTTAGATTGATAATAATAAGAGTAATGAGTATAGTAATTGTCGTTCTATCGATCATATAAGCATAATATGGCTAATAATATGAGTTAGATTGATAATAATAAGAGTAATGAGTGTAGTAATTGTCGTTCTATCGATCATTTAAGCATAATATGGCTAATAATATGAGTGAGATTGATAATGATATGAGTAAAAAGTAGAGTAATTGTCGTTCTATCGATCATATCTGCATAATATTGTTAATAATATGAGTTAGATTGATAATAGTGAGAGTAATAAGTATAGTAATTGTCGTTCTGTCGATCATATAAGCATAATATGGCTAATAATATGAGTTAGATTGATAATAATAAGAGTAATGAGTATAGTAATTGTCGTTCTATCGATCGTATAAGCATAATATGGCTAATAATATGAGTTAGATTGATAATAATAAGAGTAATGAGTATAGTAATTGTCGTTCTATCGATCATTTAAGCATAATATGGCTAATAATATGAGTGAGATTGATAATAATAAGAGTAATAAGTATAGTAAGTGTCGTTCTATCGATCATGAAATCATAATATGGCTAATAATATGGGTTAGATTGATAATTATAAGAGTAATAAGTATAGTAATTGTCGTTCAATCGATCATATAAGCATTATATGGCTAATAATATGAGTTAGATTGATAATAATAAGAGTAATGAGTATAGTAATTGTCGTTCTATCGATCATATAAGCATAATATGGCTAATAATATGAGTTAGATTGATAATAATAAGAGTAATGAGTGTAGTAATTGTCGTTCTATCGATCATTTAAGCATAATATGGCTAATAATATGAGTGAGATTGATAATGATATGAGTAAAAAGTAGAGTAATTGTCGTTCTATCGATCATATCTGCATAATATTGTTAATAATATGAGTTAGATTGATAATAGTGAGAGTAATAAGTATAGTAATTGTCGTTCTGTCGATCATATAAGCATAATATGGCTAATAATATGAGTTAGATTGATAATAATAAGAGTAATAAGTATAGTAATTGTCGTTCTATCGACCACATAAGCATAATATGGCTAATATTATGAGTTAGATTGATAATAATAAGAGTAGTAAGTAGAGTAATTGTCGTTCTATCGATCATATAAGCATAATATGGCCAATAATATGAGTTAGTTTGATAATAATAAGAGTAATAAGTATATTAATTGTCGTTCTATCGATCATATCTGCATAATATGGTTAATAATATGAGTTAGATTGATAATAATAAGAGTAAAAAGTAGAGTAATTGTCGTTCTATCGATCATATAAGCATAATATGGCCAATAATATGAGTTATTTTGATAATAATAAGAGTAATAAGTATAGTAATTGTCGTTCTATCGACCACATAAGCATAATATGGCTAATATTATGAGTTAGATTGATAATAATAAGAGTAATAAGTGTAGTAATTGTCGTTCTATCGATCACATAAGCATAATATGGCTAATAAAAAGAGTTAGATTGATAATAATAAGAGTAATAAGTATAGTAATTATCGTTCTACCGATCACATAAGCATAATATGGCTAATAATATGAGTTGGATTGATAATAATAAGAGTAAAAAGTAGAGTAATTGTCGTTCTATCGATCATATAAGCATAATATGGCCAATAATATGAGTTATTTTGATAATAATAAGAGTAATAAGTATAGTAATTGTCGTTCTATCGACCACATAAGCATAATATGGCTAATATTATGAGTTAGATTGATAATAATAAGAGTAATAAGTATATTAATTGTCGTTCTATCGATCATATCTGCATAATATTGTTAATAATATGAGTTAGATTGATAATAGTGAGAGTAATAAGTATAGTAATTGTCGTTCTGTCGATCATATAAGCATAATATGGCTAATAATATGAGTTAGATTGATAATAATACGAGTAATAAGTATAGTAATTATCGTTCTACCGATCACATAAGCATTATATGGCTAATAATATGAGTTGGATTGATAATAATAAGAGTAAAAAGTAGACTAATTGTCGTTCTATCGATCATATAAGCATAATATGGCCAATAATATGAGTTAGTTTGATAATAATAAGAGTAATAAGTATAGTAATTGTCGTTCTATCGACCACATAAGCATAATATGGCTAATATTATGAGTTAGATTGATAATGATAAGAGTAGTAAGTATAGTAATTGTCGTTCTATCGATCATATAAGCATAGTATGGCTAATAATATGAGTCAGATTGATAATAATAAGAGTAAAAAGTATAGTAATTGTCGTTCTATCGATCATATAAGCATAATATGGCTAATAATATGGGTTGGATTGATAATAATAAGAGTAATGAGTATAGTAATTGTCGTTCTATCGCACATATAAGCATAATATGGCTAATAATATGAGCTGGATTGATAATAATAAGAGTAAAAGGTAGAGTAATTGTCGTTCTATCGATCATATAAGCATAATATGGCCAATAACATGAGTTAGTTTGATAATAATAAGAGTAATAAGTATATTAATTGTCGTTCTGTCGATCATATCTGCATAATATGGTTAATAATATGAGTTAGATTGATAATAATAAGAGTAATAAGTATAGTAATTGTCGTTTTATCGACCACATAAGCATAATATGACTAATATTATGAGTTAGATTGATAATAATAAGAGTAATAAGTGTAGTAATTGTCGTTCTATCGATCACATAAGCATAATATGGCTAATAAAAAGAGTTAGATTGATAATAATAAGAGTAATAAGTATAGTAATTGTCGTTCTATCGATCATATAAGCATAGTATGGCTAATAATATGAGTTAGATTGATAATAATAAGAGAAATGAGTATAGTAATTGTCGTCCTATCGATCATATAAGCATAATATGGCTAATAATATGAGTTAGATTGATAATAATAAGAGTAATGAGTATTGTAATTGTCGTTCTATAGATCATATCTGCATAAAATGGTTAATAATATCAGTTAGATTGATAATAGTGAGTGTAATAAGTATAGTAATTGTCGTTCTATCGATCATATAAGCATAATGTGGTTAATAATATGAGTTAGATTGATAATAATAAGAGTAATAAGTATAGTAATTGTAGTTCTATCGCTCATATAAGCATAATATGGCTAATAATATGAGTTAGATTGATAATAATAAGAGTAAAAAGTATAGTAATTGTCGTTCTATCGATCATATAAGCATAATATGGCTAATAATATGAGTTGGATTGATAATAATAAGAGTAATGAGTATAGTAATTGTCGTTCCATCGATCATTTAAGCATAATATCTCTAATAATATGAGTTAGATTGATAATAATAAGAGTAATAAGTCTAGTAATTATCGTTCTACCGATCATATAAGCATAATATGGCTAATAATATGAGTTAGATTGATAATAATAAGAGCAATAAGTATAGTAATTGTAGTTCTATCAATCATATCTGCATAATATGGTTAATAATATGAGTTAGATTGATAATAATAAGAGTAATAAGTATAGTAATTGTCGTTCTGTCGATCACATAAGCATAATATGGCTAATAATATGAGTTACATTGATAATAATAGGAGTAATGAGTATAGTAATTGTCGTCCTATCGATCATATCTGCATAATATGATTAATAATATGAGTTAGATTGATAATAGTGAGTGTAATAAGTATAGTAATCGTCGTTCTGTCGATCATATAAGCATAATATGGCTAATAATATGAGTTAGATTGATAATAATAAGAGTAAAAAGTAGAGTAACTGTCGTTCTATCGATCATATAAGCATAATATGGCCAATAATATGAGTTAGTTTGATAATAGTAAGAGTAATAAGTATATTAATTGTCGTTCTATCGATCATATCTGCATAATATGGTTAATAATATGAGTTAGATTGATAATAGTAAGAGTAATAAGTATAGTAATTGTCGTTTTATCGACCACATAAGCATAATATGGCTAATATTATGAGTTAGATTGATAATAATAAGAGTAATAAGTGTAGTAATTGTCGTTCTATCGATCATTTAAGCATAACATGTCTAATAATATGAGTTAGATTGATAATAATAAGAGTAATAGGTATAGTAATTGTAGTTCTATCGATCATATAAGCATAATGTGGCTAATAATAAGAGTTAGATTGATAATACTAAGAGTAATAAGTATAGTAATTATCGTTCTTCCGATCATGTAAGCATAATATGGCTAATAATATGAGTTAGATTGATAATAGTAAGAGTAATGAGTATAGTAGTTGTCGTTCTATCGATCATATAAGCATAATATGGCTAATAGTATGAGTTAGATTGATAATAATAAGACCAATAAGTATAGTAATTGCCGTTCTATCGATCATATAAGCATAATATGGCTAATAATATGAGTTAGATTGATAATAATAAGACCAATAAGTATAGTAATTGTCGTTCTATCGATCATATAAGCATAATATGGCTAATAATATGAGTTAGATTGATAATAATAAGAGTAATGAGTATAGTAATTTTCGTTCTATCGATCATATAAGCATAATATGGCTAATAATATGAGTTAGATTGATAGTAATAAGAGTAATGAGTATAGTAATTGTCGTTCTATCGATCATATAAGCATAATATGGCTAATAATACGAGTTAGATTGATAATAATAATAGTAGTGAGTATAGCAATTGTCGTTCTATCGATCATATAAGCAAAATATGGCTAATAATATGAGTTAGATTTATAATAATAAGAGTAATGAGTATAGTAATTGTCGTTCTATCGATCGTATAAGCATAATATGGCTAATAATATGAGTTAGATTGATAATAATAAGAGTAATGAGTATAGTAATTGTCGTTCTATCGATCATTTAAGCATAATATGGCTAATAATATGAGTGAGATTGATAATAATAAGAGTAATAAGTATAGTAAGTGTCGTTCTATCGATCATGAAATCATAATATGGCTAATAATATGGGTTAGATTGATAATTATAAGAGTAATAAGTATAGTAATTGTCGTTCAATCGATCATATAAGCATTATATGGCTAATAATATGAGTTAGATTGATAATAATAAGAGTAATGAGTATAGTAATTGTCGTTCTATCGATCATATAAGCATAATATGGCTAATAATATGAGTTAGATTGATAATAATAAGAGTAATGAGTGTAGTAATTGTCGTTCTATCGATCATTTAAGCATAATATGGCTAATAATATGAGTGAGATTGATAATGATATGAGTAAAAAGTAGAGTAATTGTCGTTCTATCGATCATATCTGCATAATATTGTTAATAATATGAGTTAGATTGATAATAGTGAGAGTAATAAGTATAGTAATTGTCGTTCTGTCGATCATATAAGCATAATATGGCTAATAATATGAGTTAGATTGATAATAATAAGAGTAATAAGTATAGTAATTATCGTTCTACCGATCACATAAGCATAATATGGCTAATAATATAAGTTGGATTGATAATAATAAGAGTAAAAAGTAGAGTTATTGTCGTTCTATCGATCATATAAGCATAATATGGCCAATAATATGAGTTAGTTAGATAATAATAAGAGTAATAAGTATAGTAATTGTCGTTCTATCGACCACATAAGCATAATATGGCTAATATTATGAGTTAGATTGATAATAATAAGAGTAGTAAGTAGAGTAATTGTCGTTCTATCGATCATATAAGCATAATATGGCCAATAATATGAGTTAGTTTGATAATAATAAGAGTAATAAGTATATTAATTGTCGTTCTATCGATCATATCTGCATAATATGGTTAATAATATGAGTTAGATTGATAATAATAAGAGTAAAAAGTAGAGTAATTGTCGTTCTATCGATCATATAAGCATAATATGGCCAATAATATGAGTTATTTTGATAATAATAAGAGTAATAAGTATAGTAATTGTCGTTCTATCGACCACATAAGCATAATATGGCTAATATTATGAGTTAGATTGATAATAATAAGAGTAATAAGTGTAGTAATTGTCGTTCTATCGATCACATAAGCATAATATGGCTAATAAAAAGAGTTAGATTGATAATAATAAGAGTAATAAGTATAGTAATTATCGTTCTACCGATCACATAAGCATAATATGGCTAATAATATGAGTTGGATTGATAATAATAAGAGTAAAAAGTAGAGTAATTGTCGTTCTATCGATCATATAAGCATAATATGGCCAATAATATGAGTTATTTTGATAATAATAAGAGTAATAAGTATAGTAATTGTCGTTCTATCGACCACATAAGCGTAATATGGCTAATATTATGAGTTAGATTGATAATAATAAGAGTAATAAGTATATTAATTGTCGTTCTATCGATCATATCTGCATAATATTGTTAATAATATGAGTTAGATTGATAATAGTGAGAGTAATAAGTATAGTAATTGTCGTTCTGTCGATCATATAAGCATAATATGGCTAATAATATGAGTTAGATTGATAATAATACGAGTAATAAGTATAGTAATTATCGTTCTACCGATCACATAAGCATTATATGGCTAATAGTATGAGTTGGATTGATAATAATAAGAGTAAAAAGTAGACTAATTGTCGTTCTATCGATCATATAAGCATAATATGGCCAATAATATGAGTTAGTTTGATAATAATAAGAGTAATAAGTATAGTAATTGTCGTTCTATCGACCACATAAGCATAATATGGCTAATATTATGAGTTAGATTGATAATGATAAGAGTAGTAAGTATAGTAATTGTCGTTCTATCGATCATATAAGCATAGTATGGCTAATAATATGAGTCAGATTGATAATAATAAGAGTAAAAAGTATAGTAATTGTCGTTCTATCGATCATATAAGCATAATATGGCTAATAATATGGGTTGGATTGATAATAATAAGAGTAATGAGTATAGTAATTGTCGTTCTATCGCACATATAAGCATAATATGGCTAATAATATGAGCTGGATTGATAATAATAAGAGTAAAAGGTAGAGTAATTGTCGTTCTATCGATCATATAAGCATAATATGGCCAATAACATGAGTTAGTTTGATAATAATAAGAGTAATAAGTATATTAATTGTCGTTCTGTCGATCATATCTGCATAATATGGTTAATAATATGAGTTAGATTGATAATAATAAGAGTAATAAGTATAGTAATTGTCGTTTTATCGACCACATAAGCATAATATGGCTAATATTATGAGTTAGATTGATAATAATAAGAGTAATAAGTGTAGTAATTGTCGTTCTATCGATCACATAAGCATAATATGGCTAATAAAAAGAGTTAGATTGATAATAATAAGAGTAATAAGTATAGTAATTGTCGTTCTATCGATCATATAAGCATAGTATGGCTAATAATATGAGTTAGATTGATAATAATAAGAGAAATGAGTATAGTAATTGTCGTCCTATCGATCATATAAGCATAATATGGCTAATAATATGAGTTAGATTGATAATAATAAGAGTAATGAGTATTGTAATTGTCGTTCTATAGATCATATCTGCATAAAATGGTTAATAATATCAGTTAGATTGATAATAGTGAGTGTAATAAGTATAGTAATTGTCGTTCTATCGATCATATAAGCATAATGTGGTTAATAATATGAGTTAGATTGATAATAATAAGAGTAATAAGTATAGTAATTGTAGTTCTATCGCTCATATAAGCATAATATGGCTAATAATATGAGTTAGATTGATAATAATAAGAGTAAAAAGTATAGTAATTGTCGTTCTATCGATCATATAAGCATAATATGGCTAATAATATGAGTTGGATTGATAATAATAAGAGTAATGGGTATAGTAATTGTCGTTCCATCGATCATTTAAGCATAATATCTCTAATAATATGAGTTAGATTGATAATAATAAGAGTAATAAGTCTAGTAATTATCGTTCTACCGATCATATAAGCATAATATGGCTAATAATATGAGTTAGATTGATAATAATAAGAGCAATAAGTATAGTAATTGTAGTTCTATCAATCATATCTGCATAATATGGTTAATAATATGAGTTAGATTGATAATAATAAGAGTAATAAGTATAGTAATTGTCGTTCTGTCGATCACATAAGCATAATATGGCTAATAATATGAGTTACATTGATAATAATAGGAGTAATGAGTATAGTAATTGTCGTCCTATCGATCATATCTGCATAATATGATTAATAATATGAGTTAGATTGATAATAGTGAGTGTAATAAGTATAGTAATCGTCGTTCTGTCGATCATATAAGCATAATATGGCTAATAATATGAGTTAGATTGATAATAATAAGAGTAAAAAGTAGAGTAACTGTCGTTCTATCGATCATATAAGCATAATATGGCCAATAATATGAGTTAGTTTGATAATAATAAGAGTAATAAGTATATTACTTGTCGTTCTATCGATCATATCTGCATAATATGGTTAATAATATGAGTTAGATTGATAATAGTAAGAGTAATAAGTATAGTAATTGTCGTTTTATCGACCACATAAGCATAATATGGCTAATATTATGAGTTAGATTGATAATAATAAGAGTAATAAGTGTAGTAATTGTCGTTCTATCGATCATTTAAGCATAACATGTCTAATAATATGAGTTAGATTGATAATAATAAGAGCAATAAGTATAGTAATTGTAGTTCTATCAATCATATCTGCATAATATGGTTAATAATATGAGTTAGATTCATAATAATAAGAGTAATAAGTATAGTAATTGTCGTTCTGTCGATCACATAAGCATAATATGGCTAATAATATGAGTTAGATTGATAATAATAAGAGTAATAAGTATAGTAATGGTCGTTCTATCGATCATATAAGCATAATATGGCTAATAATATGAGTTAGATTGATAATAATAAGAGCAATAAGTATAGTAATTGTAGTTCTATCAATCATATCTGCATAATATGGTTAATAATATGAGTTAGATTCATAATAATAAGAGTAATAAGTATAGTAATTGTCGTTCTGTCGATCACATAAGCATAATATGGCTAATAATATGAGTTAGATTGATAATAATAAGAGTAATAAGTATAGTAATGGTCGTTCTATCGATCATACAAGCATTATATGGCTAATAATATGAGTTAGATGGTAATAATAAGAGTAATAAGTATAGTAATTGTCGTTCTATCGATCATATCTGCATAATATGGTTAATAATATGAGTTAGATTGATAATAGTGAGTGTAATAAGTATAGTAATCGTCGTTCTGTCGATCATATAAGCATAATATGGCTAATAGTATGAGTTAGATTGATAATAATAAGAGCAATAAGTATAGTAATTGTCGTTCTATCGATCATATAAGCATAATATGCCTAATAATATGAGTTAGATTGATAATAATAAGAGTAATAAGTATAGTAATTGTCGTTCTATCGATCATATCTGCATAATATGGTTAATAATATGAGTTAGATTCATAATAGTGAGTGTAATAAGTATAGTAATCGTCGTTCTGTCGATCATATAAGCATAATATGGCTAATAATATGAGTTAGATTGATAATAATAAGAGCAATACGTATAGTAATTGTAGTTCTATCAATCATATCTGCATAATATGGTTAATAATATGAGTTAGATTCATAATAATAAGAGTAAAGAGTAGAGTAATTGTCGTTCTATCGATCATATCTGCATAATATGGTTAATAATATGAGTTAGATTCATAATAGTGAGTGTAATAAGTATAGTAATCGTCGTTCTGTCGATCATATAAGCATAATATGGCTAATAATATGAGTTAGATTGATAATAATAAGAGTAATGAGTATAGTAGTTGTCGTTCTATCGATCATATACGCATAATATGGCTAATAGTATGAGTTAGATTGATAATAATAAGACCAATAAGTATAGTAATTGTCGTTCTATCGATCATATAAGCATAATATGGCTAATAATATGAGTTAGATTGATAATAATAAGAGTAATGAGTATAGTAGTTGTCGTTCTATCGATCATATACGCATAATATGGCTAATAGTATGAGTTAGATTGATAATAATAAGACCAATAAGTATAGTAATTGCCGTTCTATCGATCATATAAGCATAATATGGCTAATAATATGAGTTAGATTGATAATAATAAGACCAATAAGTATAGTAATTGTCGTTCTATCGATCATATAAGCATAATATGGCTAATAATATGAGTTAGATTGATAATAATAAGAGAAATGAGTATAGTAATTGTCGTCCTATCGATCATATAAGCATAATATGGCTAATAATATGAGTTAGATTGATAATAATAAGAGTAATGAGTATTGTAATTGTCGTTCTATAGATCATATCTGCATAAAATGGTTAATAATATCAGTTAGATTGATAATAGTGAGTGTAATAAGTATAGTAATTGTCGTTCTATCGATCATATAAGCATAATGTGGTTAATAATATGAGTTAGATTGATAATAATAAGAGTAATAAGTATAGTAATTGTAGTTCTATCGCTCATATAAGCATAATATGGCTAATAATATGAGTTAGATTGATAATAATAAGAGTAAAAAGTATAGTAATTGTCGTTCTATCGATCATATAAGCATAATATGGCTAATAATATGAGTTGGATTGATAATAATAAGAGTAATGGGTATAGTAATTGTCGTTCCATCGATCATTTAAGCATAATATCTCTAATAATATGAGTTAGATTGATAATAATAAGAGTAATAAGTCTAGTAATTATCGTTCTACCGATCATATAAGCATAATATGGCTAATAATATGAGTTAGATTGATAATAATAAGAGCAATAAGTATAGTAATTGTAGTTCTATCAATCATATCTGCATAATATGGTTAATAATATGAGTTAGATTGATAATAATAAGAGTAATAAGTATAGTAATTGTCGTTCTGTCGATCACATAAGCATAATATGGCTAATAATATGAGTTACATTGATAATAATAGGAGTAATGAGTATAGTAATTGTCGTCCTATCGATCATATCTGCATAATATGATTAATAATATGAGTTAGATTGATAATAGTGAGTGTAATAAGTATAGTAATCGTCGTTCTGTCGATCATATAAGCATAATATGGCTAATAATATGAGTTAGATTGATAATAATAAGAGTAAAAAGTAGAGTAACTGTCGTTCTATCGATCATATAAGCATAATATGGCCAATAATATGAGTTAGTTTGATAATAATAAGAGTAATAAGTATATTAATTGTCGTTCTATCGATCATATCTGCATAATATGGTTAATAATATGAGTTAGATTGATAATAGTAAGAGTAATAAGTATAGTAATTGTCGTTTTATCGACCACATAAGCATAATATGGCTAATATTATGAGTTAGATTGATAATAATAAGAGTAATAAGTGTAGTAATTGTCGTTCTATCGATCATTTAAGCATAACATGTCTAATAATATGAGTTAGATTGATAATAATAAGAGCAATAAGTATAGTAATTGTAGTTCTATCAATCATATCTGCATAATATGGTTAATAATATGAGTTAGATTCATAATAATAAGAGTAATAAGTATAGTAATTGTCGTTCTGTCGATCACATAAGCATAATATGGCTAATAATATGAGTTAGATTGATAATAATAAGAGTAATAAGTATAGTAATGGTCGTTCTATCGATCATATAAGCATAATATGGCTAATAATATGAGTTAGATTGATAATAATAAGAGCAATAAGTATAGTAATTGTAGTTCTATCAATCATATCTGCATAATATGGTTAATAATATGAGTTAGATTCATAATAATAAGAGTAATAAGTATAGTAATTGTCGTTCTGTCGATCACATAAGCATAATATGGCTAATAATATGAGTTAGATTGATAATAATAAGAGTAATAAGTATAGTAATGGTCGTTCTATCGATCATACAAGCATTATATGGCTAATAATATGAGTTAGATGGTAATAATAAGAGTAATAAGTATAGTAATTGTCGTTCTATCGATCATATCTGCATAATATGGTTAATAATATGAGTTAGATTGATAATAGTGAGTGTAATAAGTATAGTAATCGTCGTTCTGTCGATCATATAAGCATAATATGGCTAATAGTATGAGTTAGATTGATAATAATAAGAGCAATAAGTATAGTAATTGTCGTTCTATCGATCATATAAGCATAATATGCCTAATAATATGAGTTAGATTGATAATAATAAGAGTAATAAGTATAGTAATTGTCGTTCTATCGATCATATCTGCATAATATGGTTAATAATATGAGTTAGATTCATAATAGTGAGTGTAATAAGTATAGTAATCGTCGTTCTGTCGATCATATAAGCATAATATGGCTAATAATATGAGTTAGATTGATAATAATAAGAGCAATACGTATAGTAATTGTAGTTCTATCAATCATATCTGCATAATATGGTTAATAATATGAGTTAGATTCATAATAATAAGAGTAAAGAGTAGAGTAATTGTCGTTCTATCGATCATATCTGCATAATATGGTTAATAATATGAGTTAGATTCATAATAGTGAGTGTAATAAGTATAGTAATCGTCGTTCTGTCGATCATATAAGCATAATATGGCTAATAATATGAGTTAGATTGATAATAATAAGAGTAATGAGTATAGTAGTTGTCGTTCTATCGATCATATACGCATAATATGGCTAATAGTATGAGTTAGATTGATAATAATAAGACCAATAAGTATAGTAATTGCCGTTCTATCGATCATATAAGCATAATATGGCTAATAATATGAGTTAGATTGATAATAATAAGACCAATAAGTATAGTAATTGTCGTTCTATCGATCATATAAGCATAATATGGCTAATAATATGAGTTAGATTGATAATAATAAGAGTAATGAGTATAGTAATTTTCGTTCTATCGATCATATAAGCATAATATGGCTAATAATATGAGTTAGATTGATAGTAATAAGAGTAATGAGTATAGTAATTGTCGTTCTATCGATCATATAAGCATAATATGGCTAATAATATGAGTGAGATTGATAATAATAAGAGAAATGAGTATAGTAATTGTCGTTCTATCGATCATATAAGCATAGTATGGCTAATAATATGAGTTAGATTGATAATAATAAGAGAAATGAGTATAGTAATTGTCGTCCTATCGATCATATAAGCATAATATGGCTAATAATATGAGTTAGATTGATAATAATAAGAGTAATGAGCACTGTAATTGTCGTTCTATAGATCATATCTGCATAATATGGTTAATAATATCAGTTAGATTTGTAATAGTGAGTGTAATAAGTATAGTAATTGTCGTTCTGTCGATCATATAAGCATAATATGGCTAATAATATGAGTTAGATTGATAATAATAAAAGCAATAAGTATAGTGATTGTAGTTCTATCAATCATATCTGCATAATATGGTTAATAATATGAGTTAGATTCATTATAATTAGAGTAATAAATATAGTAATTGTCGTTCTGTCGATCACATAAGCATAATATGGCTAATAATATGAGTTGGATTGATAATAATAAGAGTAATGAGTATAGTAATTGTCGTTCAATCGATCATATAAGCATAATATGGCTAATAATATGAGTTAGATTGATAATAATAATAGTAGTGAGTATAGCAATTGTCGTTCTATCGATCATATAAGCAAAATATGGCTAATAATATGAGTTAGATTTATAATAATAAGAGTAATGAGTATAGTAATTGTCGTTCTATCGATCGTATAAGCATCATATGGCTAATAATATGAGTTAGATTGATAATAATAAGAGTAATGAGTATAGTAATTGTCGTTCTATCGATCATTTAAGCATAATATGGCTAATAATATGAGTGAGATTGATAATAATAAGAGTAATAAGTATAGTAAGTGTCGTTCTATCGATCATGAAATCATAATATGGCTAATAATATGGGTTAGATTGATAATTATAAGAGTAATAAGTATAGTAATTGTCGTTCAATCGATCATATAAGCATTATATGGCTAATAATATGAGTTAGATTGATAATAATAAGAGTAATGAGTATAGTAATTGTCGTTCTGTCGATCACATAAGCATAATATGGCTAATAATATGAGTTGGATTGATAATAATAAGAGTAATGAGTATAGTAATTGTCGTTCAATCGATCATATAAGCATAATATGGCTAATAATATGAGTTAGATTGATAATAATAAGAGTAATAAGTATAGTAAGTGTCGTTCTATCGATCATGAAATCATAATATGGCTAATAATATGGGTTAGATTGATAATTATAAGAGTAATAAGTATAGTAATTGTCGTTCAATCGATCATATAAGCATTATATGGCTAATAATATGAGTTAGATTGATAATAATAAGAGTAATGAGTATAGTAATTGTCGTTCTATCGATCATATAAGCATAATATGGCTAATAATATGAGTTAGATTGATAATAATAAGAGTAATGAGTATAGTAATTGTCGTTCTATCGATCATTTAAGCATAATATGGCTAATAATATGAGTGAGATTGATAATGGTATGAGTAAAAAGTAGAGTAATTGTCGTTCTATCGATCATATCTGCATAATATTGTTAATAATATGAGTTAGATTGATAATAGTGAGAGTAATAAGTATAGTAATTGTCGTTCTGTCGATCATATAAGCATAATATGGCTAATAATATGAGTTAGATTGATAATAATAAGAGTAATAAGTATAGTAATTATCGTTCTACCGATCACATAAGCATAATATGGCTAATAATATAAGTTGGATTGATAATAATAAGAGTAAAAAGTAGAGTTATTGTCGTTCTATCGATCATATAAGCATAATATGGCCAATAATATGAGTTAGTTAGATAATAATAAGAGTAATAAGTATAGTAATTGTCGTTCTATCGACCACATAAGCATAATATGGCTAATATTATGAGTTAGATTGATAATAATAAGAGTAGTAAGTATAGTAATTGTCGTTCTATCGATCATATAAGCATAGTATGGCTAATAATATGAGTTAGATTGATAATAATAAGAGTAAAAAGTATAGTAATTGTCGTTCTATCGATCATATAAGCATAATATGGCTAATAATATGGGTTGGATTGATAATAATAAGAGTAATGAGTATAGTAATTGTCGTTCTATCGATCATATAAGCATAATATGGCTAATAATATGAGCTGGATTGATAATAATAAGAGTACAAAGTAGAGTAATTGTCGTTCTATCGATCATATAAGCATAATATGGCCAATAATATGAGTTAGTTTGATAATAATAAGAGTAATAAGTATATTAATTTTCGTTCTATCGATCATATCTGCATAATATGGTTAATAATATGAGTTAGATTGATAATAATAAGAGTAATAAGTATAGTAATTGTCGTTTTATCGACCACATAAGCATAATATGGCTAATATTATGAGTTAGATTGATAATAATAAGAGTAATAAGTGTAGTAATTGTCGTTCTATCGATCACATAAGCATAATATGGCTAATAAAAAGAGTTAGATTGATAATAATAAGAGTAATAAGTATAGTAATTATCGTTCTACCGATCACATAAGCATAATATGGCTAATAATATGAGTTGGATTGATAATAATAAGAGTAAAAAGTAGAGTTATTGTCGCTCTATCGATCATATAAGCATAATATGGCCAATAATATGAGTTATTTTGATAATAATAAAAGTAATAAGTATAGTAATTGTCGTTCTATCGACCACATAAGCATAATATGGCTAATATTATGAGTTAGATTGATAATAATAAGAGTAATAAGTATATTAATTGTCGTTCTATCGATCATATCTGCATAATATTGTTAATAATATGAGTTAGATTGATAATAGTGAGAGTAATAAGTATAGTAATTGTCGTTCTGTCGATCATATAAGCATAATATGGCTAATAATATGAGTTAGATTGATAATAATACGAGTAATAAGTATAGTAATTATCGTTCTACCGATCACATAAGCATTATATGGCTAATAATATGAGTTGGATTGATAATAATAAGAGTAAAAAGTAGAGTAATTGTCGTTCTATCGATCATATAAGCATAATATGGCCAATAATATGAGTTAGTTTGATAATAATAAGAGTAATAAGTATAGTAATTGTCGTTCTATCGACCACATTAGCATAATATGGCTAATATTATGAGTTAGATTGATAATGATAAGAGTAGTAAGTATAGTAATTGTCGTTCTATCGATCATATAAGCATAGTATGGCTAATAATATGAGTCAGATTGATAATAATAAGAGTAAAAAGTATAGTAATTGTCGTTCTATCGATCATATAAGCATAATATGGCTAATAATATGGGTTGGATTGATAAGAATAAGAGTAATGAGTATAGTAGTTGTCGTTCTATCGATCATATAAGCATAATATGGCTAATAATATGAGTTGGATTGATAATAATAAGAGTAAAAAGTAGAGTAATTGTCGTTCTATCGATCATATAAGCATAATATGGCCAATAATATGAGTTAGTTTGATAATAATAAGAGTAATAAGTATATTAATTGTCGTTCTATCGATCATATCTGCATAATATGGTTAATAATATGAGTTAGATTGATAATAATAAGAGTAATAAGAATAGTAATTGTCGTTTTATCGACCACATAAGCATAATATGGCTAATATTATGAGTTAGATTGATAATAATAAGAGTAATAAGTGTAGTAATTGTCGTTCTATCGATCACATAAGCATAATATGGCTAATAAAAAGAGTTAGATTGATAATAATAAGAGTAATAAGTATAGTAATTGTCGTTCTATCGATCATATAAGCATAGTATCTCTAATAATATGAGTTAGATTGATAATAATAAGAGAAATGAGTATAGTAATTGTCGTCCTATCGATCATATAAGCATAATATGGCTAATAATATGAGTTAGATTGATAATAATAAGAGTAATGAGTATTGTAATTGTCGTTCTATAGATCATATCTGCATAAAATGGTTAATAATATCAGTTAGATTGATAATAGTGAGTGTAATAAGTATAGTAATTGTCGTTCTATCGATCATATAAGCATAATGTGGTTAATAATATGAGTTAGATTGATAATAATAAGAGTAATAAGTATAGTAATTGTAGTTCTATCGCTCATATAAGCATAATATGGCTAATAATATGAGTTAGATTGATAATAATAAGAGTAAATGTATAGTAATTGTCGTTCTATCGATCATATAAGCATAATATGGCTAATAATATGAGTTGGATTGATAATAATAAGAGTAATGAGTATAGTAATTGTCGTTCTATCGATCATATAAGCATAATGTGGTTAATAATATGAGTTAGATTGATAATAATAAGAGTAATAAGTATAGTAATTGTAGTTCTATCGCTCATATAAGCATAATATGGCTAATAATATGAGTTAGATTGATAATAATAAGAGTAAAAAGTATAGTAATTGTCGTTCTATCGATCATATAAGCATAATATGGCTAATAATATGAGTTACATTGATAATAATGAGAGTAATAAGTATAGTAATTGTCGTTCTATAGATCATATCTGCATAATATGGTTAATAATATGAGTTAGATTGATAATAGTGAGTGTAATAAGTATAGTAATTGTGGTTCTGTCGATCAAATACGCATAATATGGCTAATAATATGAGTTAGATTGATAATAATAAGAGTAATAAGTATAGTAATTGTCGTTCTATAGATCATATAAGCATAATATGGCTAATAATATGAGCTAGATTGATAATAATAAGAGTAATGAGTATAGTAATTGTCGTTCTATCGATCATATAAGCATAATATGGCTAATAATATGAGTTAGATTTGATAATAATAAGAGTAATGAGTATAGTAAATGTCGTTCTATCGATCATTTAAGCATAATATGGCTAATAATATGAGAGAGATTGATAATAATAAGACTAATAAGTATAGTAATTGTGGTTCTGTCGATCATATAAGCATAATATGGCTAATAATATGAGTTACATTGATAATAATAAGAGTAATAAGTATAGTAATTGTCGTTCTATAGATCATATCTGCATAATATGGTTAATAATATGAGTTAGATTGATAATAGTGAGTGTAATAAGTATAGTAATTGTGGTTCTGTCGATCATATAAGCATAATATGGCTAATAATATGAGTTAGATTGATAATAATAAGAGTAATAAGTATAGTAATTGTCGTTCTATAGATCATATAAGCATAATATGGCTAATAATATGAGCTAGATTGATAATAATAAGAGTAATGGGTATAGTAATTGTCGTTCTATCGATCATATAAGCATAATATGGCTAATAATATGAGCTAGATTGATAATAATAAGAGTAATGAGTATAGTAATTGTCGTTCAATCGATCATATAAGCATTATATGGCTAATAATATGAGTCAGATTGATAATATTAAGTGTAATAAGTACAGTAATTGTAGTTCTATCGATCATTTAAGCATAATATGTCTAATAATATGAGTTAGATTGATAATAATAAGAGTAATAAGTCTAGTAATTATCGTTCTACCGATCATATAAGCATAATATGGCTAATAATATGAGTTAGATTGATAATAATAAGAGCAATAAGTATAGTAATTGTAGTTCTATCAATCTTATCTGCATAATATGGTTAATAATATGAGTTAGATTCGTAATAATAAGAGTAATAAGTATAGTAATTGTCGTTCTGTCGATCACATAAGCATAATATGGCTAATAATATGAGTTAGATTGATAATAATAAGAGTAATAAGTATAGTAATTGTCGTTCTATAGATCATATAAGCATAATATGGCTAATAATATGAGCTAGATTAATAATAATAAGAGTAATGAGTATAGTAATTGTCGTTCTATCGATCATTTAAGCATAACATGTCTAATAATATGAGTTAGATTGATAATAATAAGAGTAATAAGTCTAGTAATTATCGTTCTACCGATCATATAAGCATAATATGGCTAATAATATGAGTTAGATTGATAATAATAAGAGCAATAAGTATAGTAATTGTAGTTCTATCAATCATATCTGCATAATATGGTTAATAATATGAGTTAGATTCATAATAATAAGAGTAATAAGTATAGTAATTGTCGTTCTGTCGATCACATAAGCATAATATGGCTAATAATATGAGTTACATTGATAATAATAAGAGTAATAAGTATAGTAATTGTCGTTCTATCGATCATATCTGCATAATATGATTAATAATATGAGTTAGATTGATAATAGTGAGTGTAATAAGTATAGTAATTGTCGTTCCGTCGATCATATAAGCATAATATGGCTAGTAATATGAGTTAGATTGATAATAATAAGAATAATAAGTATAGTAATTATCGTTCTGTCGATAATATAAGCATAATATGGCTAATAATATGAGTTAGATTGATAATAATAAGAGCAATAAGTATAGTAATTGTCGTTCTATCGATCATATAAGCATAATATGGCTAATAATATGAGCTAGATTGATAATAGTGAGTGTAATAAGTATAGTAATTGTCGTTCCGTCGATCATATAAGCATAATATGGCTAGTAATATGAATTAGATTGATAACAATAAGAATAATAAGTATAGTAATTATCGTTCTACCGATCATATAAGCATAATATGGCTAATAATATGAGTTAGATTGATAGTAATAAGAGTAATGAGTATAGTAATTGTCGTTCTATCGATCATATAAGCATAATATGGCTAATAATATGAGTTAGATTTGATAGTAATAAGAGTAATGAGTATAGTAAATGTCGTTCTATCGATCATTTAAGCATAATATGGCTAATAATATGAGAGAGATTGATAATAATAAGACTAATAAGTATAGTAATTGTCGTTCTATCGATCATATAAGCATAATGTGGTTAATAATATGAGTTAGATTGATAATAATGAGTAATAAGTATAGTAATTGTAGTTCTATCGCTCATATAAGCATAATATGGCTAATAATATGAGTTAGATTGATAATAATAAGAGTAAAAAGTATAGTAATTGTCGTTCTATCGATCATATAAGCATAATATGGCTAATAATATGAGTTAGATTTGATAATAATAAGAGTAATGAGTATAGTAAATGTCGTTCTATCGATCATTTAAGCATAATATGGCTAATAATATGAGAGGGATTGATAATAATAAGACTAATAAGTATAGTAATTGTCGTTCTATCGATCATATAATTATAATATGGCTAATAATATGGGTTAGATTGATAATTATAAGAGTAATAAGTATACTAAATGTCGTTCTATCGATCATATAAGCATTATATGGCTAATAATATGAGTTAGATTGATAATAATAAGAGTAATAAGTATAGTAATTGTCGTTCTATCGATCATATCTGCATAATATGGTTAATAATATGAGTTAGATTGATAATAGTGAGTGTAATAAGTATAGTAATTGTCGTTCTGTCGATCATATAAGCATAATATGGCTAATAATATGAGTTAGATTGATAATAATAAGAATAATAAGTATAGTAATTATCGTTCTACCGATCAGATAAGCATAATATGGCTAATAATATGAGTTGGATTGATAATAATAAGAGTAAGAAGTAGAGTAATTGTCGTCCTATTGATCATATAAGCATAATATGGCTAACAATATGAGTTACATTGATAATAATACGAGTAATAAGTATAGTAATTGTCGTTCTATCGATCATATCTGCATAATATGGTTAATAATATGAGTTAGATTGATAATAGTGAGTGTAATAAGTATAGTAATTGTGGTTCTGTCGATCATATAAGCATAATATGGCTAATAATATGAGTTAGATTGATAATAATAAGAGTAATAAGTATAGTAATTGTCGTTCTATCGATCATATAAGCATAATATGGCTAATAATATGGGCTAGATTGATAACAGTGAGTGTAATAAGTATAGTAATTGTCGTTCTGTCGATCATATAAGCATAATATTGCTAATAATATGAGTTAGATTGATAATAATAAGAGTAAAAAGTATAGTAATTGTCGTTCTGTCGATCACATAAGCATAATATGGCTAATAATATGAGTTACATTGATAATAATAAGAGTAATAAGTATAGTAATTGTCGTTCTATCGATCATATCTGCATAATATGGTTAATAATATGAGTTAGATTGATAATAATAAGAGTAATAAGTATAGTAATTGTCGTTCTGTCGATCATATAAGCGTAATATGGCTAATAGTATGAGTTAGATTTGATAATAATAAGAGTAATGAGTATAGTGAATGTCGTTCTATCGATCATTTAAGCATAATATGGCTAATAATATGAGAGAGATTGATAATAATAAGACTAATAAGTATAGTAATTGTCGTTCTATCGATCATATAATCATAATATGGCTAATAATATGGGTTAGATTGATAATTATAAGAGTAATAAGTATACTAAATGTCGTTCTATCGATCATATAAGCATTATATGGCTAATAATATTAGTTAGATTGATAATAATAAGAGTAATAAGTATAGTAATTGTCGTTCTATCGATCATATCTGCATAATATGGTTAATAATATGAGTTAGATTGATAATAATAAGAGCAATAAGTATAGTAATTGTAGTTCTATCAATCATATCTGCATAATAGGGTTAATAATATGAGTTAGATTGATAAAAGTGAGTGTAATAAGTATAGTAATCGTCGTTCTGTCGATCATATAAGCATAATATGGCTAATAATATGAGTTAGATTGATAATAATAAGAGTAATAAGTATAGTAATTGTCGTTCTATCGATCATATCTGCATAATATGGTTAATAATATGAGTTAGATTGATAATAGTGAGTGTAATAAGTATAGCAATTGTCGTTCCGTCGATCATATAAGCATAATATGGCTAATAATATGAGTTAGATTGATAATAATAAGAGCAATAAGTATAGTAATTGTAGTTCTATCAATCATATCTGCATAATATGGTTAATAATATGAGTTAGATTGATAATAGTGAGTGTAATAAGTATAGTAATTGTGGTTCTGTCGATCATATAAGCATAATATGGCTAATAATATGAGTTAGATTGATAATAATAAGAGTAATAAGTATAGTAATTGTCGTTCTATCGATCATATAAGCATAATATGGCTAATAATATGAGCTAGATTGATAATAATAAGAGCAATGAGTATAGTAATTGTCGTCCTATCGATCATATAAGCATAATATGGCTAATAATATGAGCTAGATTGATAATAATAAGAGTAATGAGTATAGTAATTGTCGTTCTATCGATCATATAAGCATAATATGGCTAATAATATGAGTTAGATTTGATAATAATAAGAGTAATGAGTATAGTAAATGTCGTTCTATCGATCATTTAAGCATAATATGGCTAATAATATGAGAGAGATTGATAATAATAAGACAAATAAGTATAGTAATTGTCGTTCTATCGATCATATAATTATAATATGGCTAATAATATGGGTTAGATTGATAATTATAAGAGTAATAAGTATACTAAATGTCGTTCTATCGATCATATAAGCATTATATGGCTAATAATATTAGTTAGATTGATAATAATAAGAGTAATAAGTATAGTAATTGTCGTTCTATCGATCATATCTGTATAATATGGTTAATAATATGAGTTAGATTGATAATAGTGAGTGTAATAAGTATAGTAATTGTCGTTCTGTCGATCATATAAGCATAATATGGCTAATAATATGAGTTAGATTGATAATAATAAGAATAATAAGTATAGTAATTATCGTTCTACCGATCAGATAAGCATAATATGGCTAATAATATGAGTTGGATTGATAATAATAAGAGTAAGAAGTAGAGTAATTGTCGTCCTATCGATTTTAAGCATAATATGGCTAATAATATGAGTTAGATTTGATAATAATAAGAGTAATGAGTATAGTAAATGTCGTTCTATCGATCATTTAAGCATAATATGGCTAATAATATGAGAGAGATTGATAATAATAAGACTAATAAGTATAGTAATTGTCGTTTCTATCGATCATATAATTATAATATGGCTAATAATATGGGTTAGATTGATAATTATAAGAGTAATAAGTATACTAAATGTCGTTCTATCGATCATATAAGCATTATATGGCTAATATATTAGTTAGATTGATAATAATAAGAGTAATAAGTATAGTAATTGTCGTTCTAATCGATCATATCTGCATAATATGGTTAATAATATGAGTTAGATTGATAATAGTGAGTGTAATAAGTATAGTAATTGTCGTTCTGTCGATCATATAAGCATAATATGGCTAATAATATGAGTTAGATTGATAATAATAAGAATAATAAGTATAGTAATTATCGTTCTACCGATCAGATAAGCATAATATGGCTAATAATATGAGTTGGATTGATAATAATAAGAGTAAGAAGTAGAGTAATTCTCGTCCTATTGATCATATAAGCATAATATGGCTAACAATATGAGTTAGATTGATAATAATACGAGTAATAAGTATAGTAATTGTCGTTCTATCGATCATATCTGCATAATATGGTTAATAATATGAGTTAGATTGATAATAGTGAGTGTAATAAGTATAGTAATTGTGGTTCTGTCGATCATATAAGCATAATATGGCTAATAATATGAGTTAGATTGATAATAATAAGAGTAATAAGTATAGTAATTGTCGTTCTATCGATCATATAAGCATAATATGGCTAATAATATGAGCTAGATTGATAATAATAAGAGCAATGAGTATAGTAATTGTCGTTCTATCGATCATATAAGCATAATATGGCTAATAATATGAGTTAGATTTGATAATAATAAGAGTAATGAGTATAGTAGATGTCGTTCTATCGATCATTTAAGCATAATATGGCTAATAATATGAGAGAGATTGATAATAATAAGACTAATAAGTATAGTAATTGTCGTTCTATCGATCATATAATTATAATATGGCTAATAATATGGGTTAGATTGATAATTATAAGAGTAATAAGTATAGTAATTGTCGTTCTATCGATCATATAAGCATTATATGGCTAATAATATGAGTTAGATTGATAATAATAAGAGTAATAAGTATAGTAATTGTCGTTCTATCGATCATATCTGCATAATATGGTTAATAATATGAGTTAGATTGATAATAATAAGAGTAATAAGTATAGTAATTGTCGTTCTGTCCATCATATAAGCGTAATATGGCTAATAGTATGAGTTAGATTTGATAATAATAAGAGTAATGAGTATAGTGAATGTCGTTCTATCGATCATTTAAGCATAATATGGCTAATAATATGAGAGAGATTGATAATAATAAGACTAATAAGTATAGTAATTGTCGTTCTATCGATCATATAATCATAATATGGCTAATAATATGGGTTAGATTGATAATTATAAGAGTAATAAATACAGTAATTGTCGTTCTATCGATCATATAAGCATTATATGGCTAATAATATGAGTTAGATTGATAATAATAAGAGTAATAAGTATAGTAATTGTCGTTCTATCGATCATATCTACATAATATGGTTAATAATATGAGTTAGATTGAAAATAGTGAGTGTAATAAGTATAGTAATCGTCGTTCTGTCGATCATATAACCATAATATGGCTAATAATATGAGTTAGATTGATAAAAATAAGAGCAATAAGTATAGTAATTGTAGTTCTATCAATCATATCTGCATAATATGGTTAATAATATGAGTTAGATTCATAATAATAAGAGTAATAAGTATAGTAATTGTCGTTCTGTCGATCACATAAGCATAATATGGCTAATAATATGAGTTAGATTGATAATAATAAGAGTAATAAGTACAGTAATCGTCGTTCTGTCGATCATATAAGCATAATATGGCTAATAATATGAGTTAGATTGATAATAATAAGAGCAATAAGTATAGTAATTGTAGTTCTATCAATCATATCTGCATAATATGGTTAATAATATGAGTTAGATTCATAATAATAAGAGTAATAAGTATAGTAATTGTCGTTCTGTCGATCACATAAGCATAATATGGCTAATAATATGAGTTACATTGATAATAATAAGAGTAATAAGTATAGTAATTGTCGTTCTATCGATCATATCTGCATAATATGGTTAATAATATGAGTTAGATTGATAATAGTGAGTGTAATAAGTATAGTAATTGTCGTTCCGTCGATCATGTAAGCATAATATGGCTAGTAATATGAGTTAGATTGATAATAATAAGAATAATAAGTATAGTAATTATCGTTCTACCGATCGTATAAGCATAATATGGCTAATAATATGAGTTAGATTGATAATAATAAGAGTAATAAGTATAGTAATGGTCGTTCTATCGATCATCCAAGCATTATATGGCTAATAATATGAGTTAGATTGATAATAATAAGAGTAATAAGTATAGTAATTGTCGTTCTATCGATCATATCTGCATAATATGGTTAATAATATGAGTTAGATTGATAATAGTGAGTGTAATAAGTATAGTAATTGTCGTTCTGTCGATCATATAAGCATAATATGGCTAATAATATGAGTTAGATTGATAATAATACGAGTAATAAGTATAGTAATTGTCGTTCTATCGATCATATCTGCATAATATGGTTAATAATATGAGTTAGATTGATAATAGTGAGTGTAATAAGTATAGTAATTGTGGTTCTGTCGATCATATAAGCATAATATGGCTAATAATATGAGTTAGATTGACAATAATAAGAGTAATAAGTATAGTAATTGTCGTTCTATCGATCATATAAGCATAATATGGCTAATAATATGAGCTAGATTGATAATAATAAGAGCAATGAGTATAATAATAAGTATAGTAATTATCGTTCTACCGATCGTATAAGCATAATATGGCTAATAATATGAGTTAGATTGATAATAATAAGAGTAATGAGTATAGTAAATGTCGTTCTATCGATCATTTAAGCATAATATGGCTAATAATATGAGAGAGATTGATAATAATAAGACTAATAAGTATAGTAATTGTCGTTCTATCGATCATATAATCATAATATGGCTAATAATATGGGTTAGATTGATAATCATAAGAGTAATAAGTAGAGTAATTGTCGTCCTATTGATCATATAAGCATAATATGGCTAATAATATGAGTTAGATTGATAATAATAAGAGTAATAAGTATAGTAATTGTCGTTCTATCGATCATGTCTGCATAATATGGTTAATAATATGAGTTAGATTGATAATAGTGAGTGTAATAAGTATAGCAATTGTCGTTCCGTCGATCATATAAGCATAATATGGCTAATAATATGAGTTAGATTGATAATAATAAGAGCAATAAGTATAGTAATTGTAGTTCTATCAATCATATCTGCATAATAGGGTTAATAATATGAGTTAGATTGATAAAAGTGAGTGTAATAAGTATAGTAATCGTCGTTCTGTCGATCATATAAGCATAATATGGCTAATAATATGAGTTAGATTGATAATAATAAGAGTAATAAGTATAGTAATTGTCGTTCTATCGATCATATCTGCATAATATGGTTAATAATATGAGTTAGATTGATAATAGTGAGTGTAATAAGTATAGCAATTGTCGTTCCGTCGATCATATAAGCATAATATGGCTAATAATATGAGTTAGATTGATAATAATAAGAGCAATAAGTATAGTAATTGTAGTTCTATCAATCATATCTGCATAATATGGTTAATAATATGAGTTAGATTGATAATAGTGAGTGTAATAAGTATAGTAATTGTGGTTCTGTCGATCATATAAGCATAATATGGCTAATAATATGAGTTAGATTGATAATAATAAGAGTAATAAGTATAGTAATTGTCGTTCTATCGATCATATAAGCATAATATGGCTAATAATATGAGCTAGATTGATAATAATAAGAGCAATGAGTATAGTAATTGTCGTTCTATCGATCATATAAGCATAATATGGCTAATAATATGAGTTAGATTTGATAATAATAAGAGTAATGAGTGTAGTAGATGTCGTTCTATCGATCATTTAAGCATAATATGGCTAATAATATGAGAGAGATTGATAATAATAAGACTAATAAGTATAGTAATTGTCGTTCTATCGATCATATAATTATAATATGGCTAATAATATGGGTTAGATTGATAATTATAAGAGTAATAAGTATAGTAATTGTCGTTCTATCGATCATATAAGCTTTATATGGCTAATAATATGAGTTAGATTGATAATAATAAGAGTAATAAGTATAGTAATTGTCGTTCTATCGATCATATCTGCATAATATGGTTAATAATATGAGTTAGATTGATAATAATAAGAGCAATAAGTATAGTAATTGTAGTTCTATCAATCATATCTGCATAATGTGGTTAATAATATGAGTTAGATTCATAATAATAAGGGTAATAAGTATAGTAATTGTCGTTCTACCGATCGTATAAGCATAATATGGCTAATAATATGAGTTAGATTGATAATAATAAGAGTAAAAAGTAGAGTAATTGTCGTTCTATCGACTATATAAGCATAATATGGCTAATAATATGAGTTAGATTGATAATAATAAGAGTAATAAGTAGGGTAATTGTCGTTCTATCGATCATATCTGCATAATATGGTTAATAATATGAGTTAGATTGATAATAGTGAGTGTAATAAGTATAGTAATTGTGGTTCTGTCGATCATATAAGCATAATATGGCTAATAGTATGAGTTAGATTTGATAATAATAAGAGTAATGAGTATAGTGAATGTCGTTCTATCGATCATTTAAGCATAATATGGCTAATAATATGAGAGAGATTGATAATAATAAGACTAATAAGTATAGTAATTGTCGTTCTATCGATCATATAATCATAATATGGCTAATAATATGGGTTAGATTGATAATTATAAGAGTAATAAATACAGTAATTGTCGTTCTATCGATCATATAAGCATTATATGGCTAATAATATGAGTTAGATTGATAATAATAAGAGTAATAAGTATAGTAATTGTCGTTCTATCGATCATATCTACATAATATGGTTAATAATATGAGTTAGATTGAAAATAGTGAGTGTAATAAGTATAGTAATCGTCGTTCTGTCGATCATATAACCATAATATGGCTAATAATATGAGTTAGATTGATAAAAATAAGAGCAATAAGTATAGTAATTGTAGTTCTATCAATCATATCTGCATAATATAGTTAATAATATGAGTTAGATTCATAATAATAAGAGTAATAAGTATAGTAATTGTCGTTCTGTCGATCACATAAGCATAATATGGCTAATAATATGAGTTAGATTGATAATAATAAGAGTAATAAGTATAGTAATCGTCGTTCTGTCGATCATATAAGCATAATATGGCTAATAATATGAGTTAGATTGATAATAATAAGAGCAATAAGTATAGTAATTGTAGTTCTATCAATCATATCTGCATAATATGGTTAATAATATGAGTTAGATTCATAATAATAAGAGTAATAAGTATAGTAATTGTCGTTCTGTCGATCACATAAGCATAATATGGCTAATAATATGAGTTACATTGATAATAATAAGAGTAATAAGTATAGTAATTGTCGTTCTATCGATCATATCTGCATAATATGGTTAATAATATGAGTTAGATTGATAATAGTGAGTGTAATAAGTATAGTAATCGTCGTTCTGTCGATCATATAAGCATAATATGGCTAATAATATGAGTTAGATTGATAATAATAAGAGCAATAAGTATAGTAATTGTAGTTCTATGAATCATATCTGCATAATATGGTTAATAATATGAGTTAGATTGATATTAGTGAGTGTAATAAGTATATGTATTGTCGTTCCGTCCATCATATAAGCATAATATGGCTAATAATATGAGTTAGATTGATAATAATAAGAGCAATAAGTATAGTAATTGTAGTTCTATCAATCATATCTGCATAATATGGTTAATAATATGAGTTAGATTCATAATAATAAGAGTAATAAGTATAGTATTGTCGTTCTGTCGATCACATAAGCATAATATGGCTAATAATATGAGTTAGATTGATAATAATAAGAGCAATAAGTATAGTAATTGTAGTTCTATCAATCATATCTGCATAATATGGTTAATAATATGAGTTAGATTCATAATAATAAGAGTAATAAGTATAGTAATTGTCGTTCTGTCGATCACATAAGCATAATATGGCTAATAATATGAGCTAGATTGATAATAATAAGAGTAATGAGTATAGTAATCGTCGTTCTGTCGATCATATAAGCATAATATGGCTAATAATATGAGTTAGATTGATAATAATAAGAGCAATAAGTATAGTAATTGTAGTTCTATCAATCATATAAGCATAATATGGCTAATAATATGAGTTAGATTGATAATAATAAGAGCAATAAGTATAGTAATTGTAGTTCTATCAATCATATCTGCATAATATGGTTAATAATATGAGTTAGATTCATAATAATAAGAGTAATAAGTATAGTAATTGTCGTTCTGTCGATCACATAAGCATAATATGGCTAATAATATGAGTTACATTGATAATAATAAGAGTAATAAGTATAGTAATTGTCGTTCTATCGATCATATCTGCATAATATGGTTAATAATATGAGTTAGATTGATAATAGTGAGTGTAATAAGTATAGTAATTGTCGTTCCGTCGATCATATAAGCATAATATGGCTAGTAATATGAGTTAGATTGATAATAATAAGAATAATAAGTATAGTAATTATCGTTCTACCGATCGTATAAGCATAATATGGCTAATAATATGAGTTAGATTGATAATAATAAGAGTAATAAGTATAGTAATGGTCGTTCTATCGATCATACAAGCATTATATGGCTAATAATATGAGTTAGATTGATAATAATAAGAGTAATAAGTATAGTAATTGTCGTTCTATCGATCATATCTGCATAATATGGTTAATAATATGAGTTAGATTGATCATAGTGAGTGTAATAAGTATAGTAATCGTCGTTCTGTCGATCATATAAGCATAATATGGCTAATAATATGAGTTAGATTGATAATAATAAGAGCAATAAGTATAGTAATTGTAGTTCTATGAATCATATCTGCATAATATGGTTAATAATATGAGTTAGATTCATAATAATAAGAGTAATAAGTATAGTAATTGTCGTTCTGTCGATCACATAATCATAATATGGCTAATAATATGAGTTACATTGATAATAATAAGAGTAATAAGTATAGTAATTGTCGTTCTATCGATCATATCTGCATAATATGGTTAATAATATGAGTTAGATTGATAATAGTGAGTGTAATAAGTATAGTAATTGTCGTTCTGTCGATCATATAAGCATAATATGGCTAATAATATGAGTTGGATTGATAACAATAAGAGTAAGAAGTAGAGTAATTGTCGTCCTATTGATCATATAAGCATAATATGGCTAATAATATGAGTTAGATTGATAATAATACGAGTAATAAGTATAGTAATTGTCGTTCTATCGATCATATCTGCATAATATGGTTAATAATATGAGTTAGATTGATAATAGTGAGTGTAATAAGTATAGTAATTGTGGTTCTGTCGATCATATAAGCATAATATGGCTAATAATATGAGTTAGATTGACAATAATAAGAGTAATAAGTATAGTAATTGTCGTTCTATCGGTCATATAAGCATAATATGGCTAATAATATGAGCTAGATTGATAATAATAAGAGCAATGAGTATAGTAATTATCGTTCTACCGATCGTATAAGCATAATATGGCTAATAATATGAGTTAGATTGATAATAATAAGAGTAATGAGTATAGTAAATGTCGTTCTATCGATCATTTAAGCATAATATGGCTAATAATATGAGAGAGATTGATAATAATAAGACTAATAAGTATAGTAATTGTCGTTCTATCGATCATATAATCATAATATGGCTAATAATATGGGTTAGATTGATAATTATAAGAGTAATAAGTAGAGTAATTGTCGTCCTATTGATCATATAAGCATAATATGGCTAATAATATGAGTTAGATTGATAATAATAGAGTAATAAGTATAGTAATTGTCGTTCTATCGATCATGTCTGCATAATATGGTTAATAATATGAGTTAGATTGATAATAGTGAGTGTAATAAGTATAGTAATTGTCGTTCTGTCGATCATATAAGCATAATATGGCTAATAATATGAGTTGGATTGATAACAATAAGAGTAAGAAGTAGAGTAATTGTCGTCCTATTGATCATATAAGCATAATATGGCTAATAATATGAGTTAGATTGATAATAATACGAGTAATAAGTATAGTAATTGTCGTTCTATCGATCATATCTGCATAATATGGTTAATAATATGAGTTAGATTGATAATAGTGAGTGTAATAAGTATAGTAATTGTGGTTCTGTCGATCATATAAGCATAATATGGCTAATAATATGAGTTAGATTGACAATAATAAGAGTAATAAGTATAGTAATTGTCGTTCTATCGGTCATATAAGCATAATATGGCTAATAATATGAGCTAGATTGATAATAATAAGAGCAATGAGTATAGTAATTATCGTTCTACCGATCGTATAAGCATAATATGGCTAATAATATGAGTTAGATTGATAATAATAAGAGTAATGAGTATAGTAAATGTCGTTCTATCGATCATTTAAGCATAATATGGCTAATAATATGAGAGAGATTGATAATAATAAGACTAATAAGTATAGTAATTGTCGTTCTATCGATCATATAATCATAATATGGCTAATAATATGGGTTAGATTGATAATTATAAGAGTAATAAGTAGAGTAATTGTCGTCCTATTGATCATATAAGCATAATATGGCTAATAATATGAGTTAGATTGATAATAATAAGAGTAATAAGTATAGTAATTGTCGTTCTATCGATCATGTCTGCATAATATGGTTAATAATATGAGTTAGATTGATAATAGTGAGTGTAATAAGTATAGCAATTGTCGTTCCGTCGATCATATAAGCATAATATGGCTAATAATATGAGTTAGATTGATAATAATAAGAGCAATAAGTATAGTAATTGTAGTTCTATCAATCATATCTGCATAATAGGGTTAATAATATGAGTTAGATTGATAATAGTGAGTGTAATAAGTATAGTAATCGTCGTTCTGTCGATCATATAAGCATAATATGGCTAATAATATGAGTTAGATTGATAATAATAAGAGTAATAAGTATAGTAATTGTCGTTCTATCGATCATATCTGCATAATATGGTTAATAATATGAGTTAGATTGATAATAGTGAGTGTAATAAGTATAGCAATTGTCGTTCCGTCGATCATATAAGCATAATATGGCTAATAATATGAGTTAGATTGATAATAATAAGAGCAATAAGTATAGTAGTTGTCGTTCTATCGATCATTAAGCATAATATGGCTAATAATATGAGTGAGATTGATAATAATATTAGTAAAAAGTAGAGTAATTGTCGTTCTATCGATCATATCTGCATAATATGGTTAATAATATGAGTTAGATTGATAATAGTGAGTGTAATAAGTATAGTAATTGTCGTTCTATCGATCATATAAGCATAATATGGCTAATAATATGAGTTAGATAGATAATAATAATAGTAGTGAGTATAGCAATTGTCGTTCTATCGATCATGTAAGCAAAATATGGCTAATAATATGAGTTAGATTCATAATAATAAGAGTAATAAGTATAGTAATTGTCGTTCTGTCGATCACATAAGCATAATATGGCTAATAATATGAGTTAGATTGATAATAATAAGAGTAATAAGTATAGTAATGGTCGTTCTATCAAACATACAAGCATTATATGGCTAATAATATGAGTTAGATTGATAATAATAAGAGTAATAAGTATAGTAATTGTCGTTCTATCGATCATATCTGCATAATATGGTTAATAATATGAGTTAAATTGATAATAGTGAGTGTAATAAGTATAGTAATCGTCGTTCTGTCGATCATATAAGCATAATATGGCTAATAATATGAGTTAGATTGATAATAATAAGAGCAATAAGTATAGTAATTGTAGTTCTATGAATCATATCTGCATAATATGGTTAATAATATGAGTTAGATTCATAATAATAAGAGTAATAAGTATAGTAATTGTCGTTCTGTCGATCACATAAGCATAATATGGCTAATAATATGAGTTACATTGATAATAATAAGAGTAATAAGTATAGTAATTGTCGTTCTATCGAGCATATCTGCATAATATGGTTAATAATATGAGTTAGATTGATAATAGTGAGTGTAATAAGTATAGTAATTGTCGTTCTGTCGATCATATAAGCATAATACGGCTAATAATATGAGTTAGATTGATAATAATAAGAATAATAAGTATAGTAATTATCGTTCTACCCATCAGATAAGCATAATATGGTTAATAATCTGAGTTAGATTCATAATAATAAGAGTAATAAGTATAGTAATTGTCGTTCTGTCGATCACATAAGCATAATATGGCTAATAATATGAGCTAGATTGATAATAATAAGAGTAATGAGTATAGTAATTGACGTTCTATCGATCATATAAGCATAATATGGCTAATAATATGAGTTAGATTTGATAATAATAAGAGTAATGAGTATAGTAAATGTCGTTCTATCGATCATTTAAGCATAATATGGCTAATAATATGAGAGAGATTGATAATAATAAGACTAATAAGTATAGTAATTGTCGTTCTATCGATCATATAATTATAATATGGCTAATAATATGGGTTAGATTGATAATTATAAGAGTAATAAGTAGAGTAATTGTCGTTCTATCGATCATATAAGCATTATATGGCTAATAATATGAGTTAGATTGATAATAATAAGAGTAATAAGTATAGTAATTGTCGTTCTATCGATCATATCTGCATAATATGGTTAATAATATGAGTTATATTGAAAATAGTGAGTGTAATAAGTATAGTAATCGTCGTTCTGTCGATCATATAAGCATAATATGGCTAATAATATGAGTTAGATTGATAATAATAAGAGCAATAAGTATAGTAATTGTAGTTCTATGAATCATATCTGCATAATATGGTTAATAATATGAGTTAGATTCATAATAATAAGAGTAATAAGTATAGTAATTGTCGTTCTGTCGATCACATAAGCATAATATGGCTAATAATATGAGTTACATTGATAATAATAAGAGTAATAAGTATAGTAATTGTCGTTCTATCGAGCATATCTGCATAATATGGTTAATAATATGAGTTAGATTGATAATAGTGAGTGTAATAAGTATAGTAGTTGTCGTTCTGTCGATCATATAAGCATAATACGGCTAATAATATGAGTTAGATTGATAATAATAAGAATAATAAGTATAGTAATTATCGTTCTACCCATCAGATAAGCATAATATGGTTAATAATATGAGTTAGATTCATAATAATAAGAGTAATAAGTATAGTAATTGTCGTTCTGTCGATCACATAAGCATAATATGGCTAATAATATGAGCTAGATTGATAATAATAAGAGTAATGAGTATAGTAATTGACGTTCTATCGATCATATAAGCATAATATGGCTAATAATATGAGTTAGATTTGATAATAATAAGAGTAATGAGTATAGTAAATGTCGTTCTATCGATCATTTAAGCATAATATGGCTAATAATATGAGAGAGATTGATAATAATAAGACTAATAAGTATAGTAATTGTCGTTCTATCGATCATATAATTATAATATGGCTAATAATATGGGTTAGATTGATAATTATAAGAGTAATAAGTATAGTAATTGTCGTTCTATCGATCATATAAGCATTATATGGCTAATAATATGAGTTAGATTGATAATAATAAGAGTAATAAGTATAGTAATTGTCGTTCTATCGATCATATCTGCATAATATGGCTAATAATATGAGCTAGATTGATAATAATAAGAGTAATGAGTATAGTAATCGTCGTTCTGTCGATCATATAAGCATAATATGGCTAATAATATGAGTTAGATTGATAATAATAAGAGCAATAAGTATAGTAATTGTAGTTCTATGAATCATATCTGCATAATATGGTTAATAATATGAGTTAGATTGATATTAGTGAGTGTAATAATTATAGCAATTGCCGTTCCGTCGATCATATAAGCATAATATGGCTAATAATATGAGTTAGATTGATAATAATAAGAGCAATAAGTATAGTAATTGTAGTTCTATCAATCATATCTGCATAATATGGTTAATAATATGAGTTAGATTCATAATAATAAGAGTAATAAGTATAGTAATTGTCGTTCTGTCGATCACATAAGCATAATATGGCTAATAATATGAGTTAGATTGATAATAATAAGAGCAATAAGTATAGTAATTGTAGTTCTATCAATCATATCTGCATAATATGGTTAATAATATGAGTTTGATTCATAATAATAAGAGTAATAAGTATAGTAATTGTCGTTCTGTCGATCACATAAGCATAATATGGCTAATAATATGAGCTAGATTGATAATAATAAGAGTAATGAGTATAGTAATCGTCGTTCTGTCGATCATATAAGCATAATATGGCTAATAATATGAGTTAGATTGATAATAATAAGAGCAATAAGTATAGTAATTATCGTTCTACCGATCATATAAGCATAATATGGCTAATAATATGAGTTAGATTGATAATAATAAGAGTAAAAAGTAGAGTTAATGTCGTTCTATCGATCATATAAGCATAATATGGCTAATAATATGAGTTAGATTGATAATAGTGAGTGTAATAAGTATAGTAATTGTAATTCTGTCGATCATATAAGCATAATATGGCTAATAATATGAGTTAGATTGATAATAATAAGAGTAATAAGTATAGTAATTGTCGTTCTATCGATCATATAAGCATAATATGGCTAATAATATGAGCTAGATTGATAATAATAAGAGAAATGAGTATAGTAATTGTCGTTCTATCGATCATATAAGCATAATATGGCTAATAATATGAGTTAGATTTGATAATAATAAGAGAAATGAGTATAGTAGATGTCGTTCTATCGATCATTTAAGCATAATATGGCTAATAATATGAGAGAGATTGATAATAATAAGACTAATAAGTATAGTAATTGTCGTTCTATCGATCATATAATTATAATATGGCTAATAATATGGGTTAGATTGATAATTATAAGAGTAATAAGTATAGTAATTGTCGTTCTATCGATCATATAAGCATTGTATGGCTAATAATATGAGTTAGATTGATAATAATAAGAGTAATAAGTATAGTAATTGTCGTTCTATCGATCATATCTGCATAATATGGTTAATAATATGAGTTAGATTGATAATAATAAGAGCAATAAGTATAGTAATTGTAGTTCTATCAATCATATCTGCATAATATGGTTAATAATATGAGTTAGATTCATAATAATAAGAGTAATAAGTATAGTAATTGTCGTTCTAACGATCGTATAAGCATAATATGGCTAATAATATGAGTTAGATTGATAATAATAAGAGTAAAAAGTAGAGTAATTGTCGTTCTATCGACCATATAAGCATAATATGGCTAATAATATGAGTTAGATTGATAATAATAAGAGTAATAAGTAGGGTAATTGTCGTTCTATCGATCATATCAGCATAATATGGTTAATAATATGAGTTAGATTGATAATAGTGAGTGTAATAAGTATAGTAATTGTGGTTCTGTCGATCATATAAGCATAATATGGCGAATAATATGAGTTAGATTGATAATAATAAGAGTAATAAGTATAGTAATTGTCGTTCTTTCGATCATATAAGCATAATATGGCTAATAATATGAGCTAGATTGATAATAATAAGAGTAATGAGTATAGTAATTGTCGTTCTATCGATCATATAAGCATAATATGGCTAATAGTATGAGTTAGATTTGATAATAATAAGAGTAATGAGTATAGTGAATGTCGTTCTATCGATCATTTAAGCATAATATGGCTAATAATATGAGAGAGATTGATAATAATAAGACTAATAAGTATAGTAATTGTCGTTCTATCGATCATATAATCATAATATGGCTAATAATATGGGTTAGATTGATAATTATAAGAGTAATATGTATAGTAATTGTCGTTCTATCGATCATATCTGCATAATATGGTTAATAATATGAGTTAGATTGATAATAGTGAGTGTAATAAGTATAGTAATCGTCGTTCTGTCGATCATATAATTATAATATGGCTAATAATATGGGTTAGATTGATAATTATAAGAGTAATAAGTATAGTAATTGTCGTTCTATCGATCATATAAGCATTGTATGGCTAATAATATGAGTTAGATTGATAATAATAAGAGTAATAAGTATAGTAATTGTCGTTCTATCGATCATATCTGCATAATATGGTTAATAATATGAGTTAGATTGATAATAATAAGAGCAATAAGTATAGTAATTGTAGTTCTATCAATCATATCTGCATAATATGGTTAATAATATGAGTTAGATTCATAATAATAAGAGTAATAAGTATAGTAATTGTCGTTCTACCGATCGTATAAGCATAATATGGCTAATAATATGAGTTAGATTGATAATAATAAGAGTAAAAAGTAGAGTAATTGTCGTTCTATCGACCATATAAGCATAATATGGCTAATAATATGAGTTAGATTGATAATAATAAGAGTAATAAGTAGGGTAATTGTCGTTCTATCGATCATATCAGCATAATATGGTTAATAATATGAGTTAGATTGATAATAGTGAGTGTAATAAGTATAGTAATTGTGGTTCTGTCGATCATATAAGCATAATATGGCGAATAATATGAGTTAGATTGATAATAATAAGAGTAATAAGTATAGTAATTGTCGTTCTTTCGATCATATAAGCATAATATGGCTAATAATATGAGCTAGATTGATAATAATAAGAGTAATGAGTATAGTAATTGTCGTTCTATCGATCATATAAGCATAATATGGCTAATAGTATGAGTTAGATTTGATAATAATAAGAGTAATGAGTATAGTGAATGTCGTTCTATCGATCATTTAAGCATAATATGGCTAATAATATGAGAGAGATTGATAATAATAAGACTAATAAGTATAGTAATTGTCGTTCTATCGATCATATAATCATAATATGGCTAATAATATGGGTTAGATTGATAATTATAAGAGTAATATGTATAGTAATTGTCGTTCTATCGATCATATCTGCATAATATGGTTAATAATATGAGTTAGATTCATAATAATAAGAGTAATAAGTATAGTAATTGTCGTTCTGTCGATCACATAAGCATAATATGGCTAATAATATGAGTTACATTGATAATAATAAGAGTAATAAGTATAGTAATTGTCGTTCTATCGATCATATCTGCATAATATGGTTAATAATATGAGTTAGATTGATAATAGTGAGTGTAATAAGTATAGTAATTGTCGTTCCGTCGATCATATAAGCATAATATGGCTAGTAATATGAGTTAGATTGATAATAATAAGAATAATAAGTATAGTAATTATCGTTCTACCGATCGTATAAGCATAATATGGCTAATAATATGAGTTAGATTGATAATAATAAGAGTAATAAGTATAGTAATGGTCGTTCTATCGATCATACAAGCATTATATGGCTAATAATATGAGTTAGATTGATAATAATAAGAGTAATAAGTATAGTAATTGTCGTTCTATCGATCATATCTGCATAATATGGTTAATAATATGAGTTAGATTGATCATAGTGAGTGTAATAAGTATAGTAATCGTCGTTCTGTCGATCATATAAGCATAATATGGCTAATAATATGAGTTAGATTGATAATAATAAGAGCAATAAGTATAGTAATTGTAGTTCTATGAATCATATCTGCATAATATGGTTAATAATATGAGTTAGATTCATAATAATAAGAGTAATAAGTATAGTAATTGTCGTTCTGTCGATCACATAATCATAATATGGCTAATAATATGAGTTACATTGATAATAATAAGAGTAATAAGTATAGTAATTGTCGTTCTATCGATCATATCTGCATAATATGGTTAATAATATGAGTTAGATTGATAATAGTGAGTGTAATAAGTATAGTAATTGTCGTTCTGTCGATCATATAAGCATAATATGGCTAATAATATGAGTTGGATTGATAACAATAAGAGTAAGAAGTAGAGTAATTGTCGTCCTATTGATCATATAAGCATAATATGGCTAATAATATGAGTTAGATTGATAATAATACGAGTAATAAGTATAGTAATTGTCGTTCTATCGATCATATCTGCATAATATGGTTAATAATATGAGTTAGATTGATAATAGTGAGTGTAATAAGTATAGTAATTGTGGTTCTGTCGATCATATAAGCATAATATGGCTAATAATATGAGTTAGATTGACAATAATAAGAGTAATAAGTATAGTAATTGTCGTTCTATCGATCATATAAGCATAATATGGCTAATAATATGAGCTAGATTGATAATAATAAGAGCAATGAGTATAGTAATTATCGTTCTACCGATCGTATAAGCATAATATGGCTAATAATATGAGTTAGATTGATAATAATAAGAGTAATGAGTATAGTAAATGTCGTTCTATCGATCATTTAAGCATAATATGGCTAATAATATGAGAGAGATTGATAATAATAAGACTAATAAGTATAGTAATTGTCGTTCTATCGATCATATAATCATAATATGGCTAATAATATGGGTTAGATTGATAATTATAAGAGTAATAAGTAGAGTAATTGTCGTCCTATTGATCATATAAGCATAATATGGCTAATAATATGAGTTAGATTGATAATAATAAGAGTAATAAGTATAGTAATTGTCGTTCTATCGATCATGTCTGCATAATATGGTTAATAATATGAGTTAGATTGATAATAGTGAGTGTAATAAGTATAGCAATTGTCGTTCCGTCGATCATATAAGCATAATATGGCTAATAATATGAGTTAGATTGATAATAATAAGAGCAATAAGTATAGTAATTGTAGTTCTATCAATCATATCTGCATAATAGGGTTAATAATATGAGTTAGATTGATAATAGTGAGTGTAATAAGTATAGTAATCGTCGTTCTGTCGATCATATAAGCATAATATGGCTAATAATATGAGTTAGATTGATAATAATAAGAGTAATAAGTATAGTAATTGTCGTTCTATCGATCATATCTGCATAATATGGTTAATAATATGAGTTAGATTGATAATAGTGAGTGTAATAAGTATAGCAATTGTCGTTCCGTCGACCATATAAGCATAATATGGCTAATAATATGAGTTAGATTGATAATAATAAGAGTAATAAGTATAGTAATTGTCGTTCTATCAATCATATCTGCATAATATGGTTAATAATATGAGTTAGATTGATAATAGTGAGTGTAATAAGTATAGCAATTGTCGTTCCGTCGATCATATAAGCATAATATGGCTAATAATATGAGTTAGATTGATAATAATAAGAGCAATAAGTATAGTAGTTGTCGTTCTATCGATCATTTAAGCATAATATGGCTAATAATATGAGAGAGATTGATAATAATAAGACTAATAAGTATAGTAATTGTCGTTCTATAGATCATATAATCATAATATGGCTAATAATATGGGTTAGATTGATAGTTATAAGAGTAATAAGTAGAGTAATTGTCGTCCTATTGATCATATAAGCATAAGATGGCTAATAATATGAGTTAGATTGATAATAATAAGAGTAATAAGTATAGTAATTGTCGTTCTATCGATCATGTCTGCATAATATGGTTAATAATATGAGTTAGATTGATAATAGTGAGTGTAATAAGTATAGCAATTGTCGTTCCGTCGATCATATAAGCATAATATGGCTAATAATATGAGTTAGATTGATAATAATAAGAGCAATAAGTATAGTAATTGTAGTTCTATCAATCATATCTGCATAATAGGGTTAATAATATGAGTTAGATTGATAATAGTGAGTGTAATAAGTATAGTAATCGTCGTTCTGTCGATCATATAAGCATAATATGGCTAATAATATGAGTTAGATTGATAATAATAAGAGTAATAAGTATAGTAATTGTCGTTCTATCGATCATATCTGCATAATATGGTTAATAATATGAGTTAGATTGATAATAGTGAGTGTAATAAGTATAGCAATTGTCGTTCCGTCGATCATATAAGCATAATATGGCTAATAATATGAGTTAGATTGATAATAATAAGAGCAATAAGTATAGTAGTTGTCGTTCTATCGATCATTTAAGCATAATATGGCTAATAATATGAGTGAGATTGATAATAATATTAGTAAAAAGTAGAGTAATTGTCGTTCTATCGATCATATCTGCATAATATGGTTAATAATATGAGTTAGATTGATAATAGTGAGTGTAATAAGTATAGTAATTGTCGTTCTATCGATCATATAAGCATAATATGGCTAATAATATGAGTTAGATAGATAATAATAATAGTAGTGAGTATAGCAATTGTCGTTCTATCGATCATGTAAGCAAAATATGGCTAATAATATGAGTTAGATTCATAATAATAAGAGTAATAAGTATAGTAATTGTCGTTCTGTCGATCACATAAGCATAATATGGCTAATAATATGAGTTAGATTGATAATAATAAGAGTAATAAGTATAGTAATGGTCGTTCTATCAAACATACAAGCATTATATGGCTAATAATATGAGTTAGATTGATAATAATAAGAGTAATAAGTATAGTAATTGTCGTTCTATCGATCATATAATTATAATATGGCTAATAATATGGGTTAGATTGATAATTATAAGAGTAATAAGTATAGTAATTGTCGTTCTATCGATCATATAAGCATTATATGGCTAATAATATGAGTTAGATTGATAATAATAAGAGTAATAAGTATAGTAATTGTCGTTCTATCGATCATATCTGCATAATATGGTTAATAATATGAGTTATATTGAAAATAGTGAGTGTAATAAGTATAGTAATCGTCGTTCTGTCGATCATATAACCATAATATGGCTAATAATATGAGTTAGATTGATAAAAATAAGAGCAATAAGTATAGTAATTGTAGTTCTATCAATCATATCTGCATAATATGGTTAATAATATGAGTTAGATTCATAATAATAAGAGTAATAAGTATAGTAATTGTCGTTCTGTCGATCACATAAGCATAATATGGCTAATAATATGAGTTAGATTGATAATAATAAGAGTAATAAGTATAGTAATTGTCGTTCTATCGATCATATCTGCATAATATGGTTAATAATATGAGTTAGATTGATAATAGTGAGTGTAATAAGTATAGTAATCGTCGTTCTGTCGATCATATAAGCATAATATGGCTAATAATATGAGTTAGATTGATAATAATAAGAGCAATAAGTATAGTAATTGTAGTTCTATGAATCATATCTGCATAATATGGTTAATAATATGAGTTAGATTGATATTAGTGAGTGTAATAAGTATAGTAATTGTCGTTCCGTCCATCATATAAGCATAATATGGCTAATAATATGAGTTAGATTGATAATAATAAGAGCAATAAGTATAGTAATTGTAGTTCTATCAATCATATCTGCATAATATGGTTAATAATATGCGTTAGATTCATAATAATAAGAGTAATAAGTATAGTAATTGTCGTTCTGTCGATCACATAAGCATAATATGGCTAATAATATGAGTTAGATTGATAATAATAAGAGCAATAAGTATAGTAATTGTAGTTCTATCAATCATATCTGCATAATATGGTTAATAATATGAGTTAGATTCATAATAATAAGAGTAATAAGTATAGTAATTGTCGTTCTGTCGATCACATAAGCATAATATGGCTAGTAATATGAGCTAGATTGATAATAATAAGAGTAATGAGTATAGTAATCGTCGTTCTGTCGATCATATAAGCTTAATATGGCTAATAATATGAGTTAGATTGATAATAATAAGAGCAATAAGTATAGTAATTGTAGTTCTATCAATCATATCTGCATAATATGGTTAATAATATGAGTTAGATTCATAATAATAAGAGTAATAAGTATAGTAATTGCCGTTCTGTCGATCACATAAGCATAATATGGCTAATAATATGAGTTAGATTGATAATAATAAGAGTAATAAGTATAGTAATGGTCGTTCTATCGATCATACAAGCATTATATGGCTAATAATATGAGTTAGATGGTAATAATAAGAGTAATAAGTATAGTAATTGTCGTTCTATCGATCATATCTGCATAATATGGTTAATAATATGAGTTAGATTGATAATAGTGAGTGTAATAAGTATAGTAATCGTCGTTCTGTCGATCATATAAGCATAATATGGCTAATAATATGAGTTAGATTGATAATAATAAGAGCAATAAGTATAGTAGATGTAGTTCTATCAATCATATCTGCATAATATGGTTAATAATATGAGTTAGATTCATAATAATAAGAGTAATCAGTATAGTAATTGTCGTTCTATCGATCATATCTGCATAATATGGTTAATAATATGAGTTAGATTGATAATAGTGAGTGTAATAAGTATAGTAATCGTCGTTCTGTCGATCATATAAGCATAATATGGCTAATAATATGAGTTAGATTGATAATAATAAGAGCAATAAGTATAGTAATTGTAGTTCTATGAATCATATCTGCATAATATGGTTAATAATATGAGTTAGATTGATATTAGTGAGTGTAATAATTATAGCAATTGCCGTTCCGTCGATCATATAAGCATAATATGGCTAATAATATGAGTTAGATTGATAATAATAAGAGCAATAAGTATAGTAATTGTAGTTCTATCAATCATATCTGCATAATATGGTTAATAATATGAGTTAGATTCATAATAATAAGAGTAATAAGTATAGTAATTGTCGTTCTGTCGATCACATAAGCATAATATGGCTAATAATATGAGCTAGATTGATAATAATAAGAGTAATGAGTATAGTAATCGTCGTTCTGTCGATCATATAAGCATAATATGGCTAATAATATGAGTTAGATTGATAATAATAAGAGAAATGAGTATAGTAATTGTCGTCCTATCGATCATATAAGCATAATATGGCTAATAATATGAGTTAGATTGATAATAATAAGAGTAATGAGTATTGTAATTGTCGTTCTATAGATCATATCTGCATAAAATGGTTAATAATATCAGTTAGATTGATAATAGTGAGTGTAATAAGTATAGTAATTGTCGTTCTATCGATCATATAAGCATAATGTGGTTAATAATATGAGTTAGATTGATAATAATAAGAGTAATAAGTATAGTAATTGTAGTTCTATCGCTCATATAAGCATAATATGGCTAATAATATGAGTTAGATTGATAATAATAAGAGTAAATGTATAGTAATTGTCGTTCTATCGATCATATAAGCATAATATGGCTAATAATATGAGTTGGATTGATAATAATAAGAGTAATGAGTATAGTAATTGTCGTTCTATCGATCATATAAGCATAATGTGGTTAATAATATGAGTTAGATTGATAATAATAAGAGTAATAAGTATAGTAATTGTAGTTCTATCGCTCATATAAGCATAATATGGCTAATAATATGAGTTAGATTGATAATAATAAGAGTAAAAAGTATAGTAATTGTCGTTCTATCGATCATATAAGCATAATATGGCTAATAATATGAGTTACATTGATAATAATAAGAGTAATAAGTATAGTAATTGTCGTTCTATAGATCATATCTGCATAATATGGTTAATAATATGAGTTAGATTGATAATAGTGAGTGTAATAAGTATAGTAATTGTGGTTCTGTCGATCAAATACGCATAATATGGCTAATAATATGAGTTAGATTGATAATAATAAGAGTAATAAGTATAGTAATTGTCGTTCTATAGATCATATAAGCATAATATGGCTAATAATATGAGCTAGATTGATAATAATAAGAGTAATGAGTATAGTAATTGTCGTTCTATCGATCATATAAGCATAATATGGCTAATAATATGAGTTAGATTTGATAATAATAAGAGTAATGAGTATAGTAAATGTCGTTCTATCGATCATTTAAGCATAATATGGCTAATAATATGAGAGAGATTGATAATAATAAGACTAATAAGTATAGTAATTGTGGTTCTGTCGATCATATAAGCATAATATGGCTAATAATATGAGTTACATTGATAATAATAAGAGTAATAAGTATAGTAATTGTCGTTCTATAGATCATATCTGCATAATATGGTTAATAATATGAGTTAGATTGATAATAGTGAGTGTAATAAGTATAGTAATTGTGGTTCTGTCGATCATATAAGCATAATATGGCTAATAATATGAGTTAGATTGATAATAATAAGAGTAATAAGTATAGTAATTGTCGTTCTATAGATCATATAAGCATAATATGGCTAATAATATGAGCTAGATTGATAATAATAAGAGTAATGGGTATAGTAATTGTCGTTCTATCGATCATATAAGCATAATATGGCTAATAATATGAGCTAGATTGATAATAATAAGAGTAATGAGTATAGTAATTGTCGTTCAATCGATCATATAAGCATTATATGGCTAATAATATGAGTCAGATTGATAATATTAAGTGTAATAAGTACAGTAATTGTAGTTCTATCGATCATTTAAGCATAATATGTCTAATAATATGAGTTAGATTGATAATAATAAGAGTAATAAGTCTAGTAATTATCGTTCTACCGATCATATAAGCATAATATGGCTAATAATATGAGTTAGATTGATAATAATAAGAGCAATAAGTATAGTAATTGTAGTTCTATCAATCTTATCTGCATAATATGGTTAATAATATGAGTTAGATTCGTAATAATAAGAGTAATAAGTATAGTAATTGTCGTTCTGTCGATCACATAAGCATAATATGGCTAATAATATGAGTTAGATTGATAATAATAAGAGTAATAAGTATAGTAATTGTCGTTCTATAGATCATATAAGCATAATATGGCTAATAATATGAGCTAGATTAATAATAATAAGAGTAATGAGTATAGTAATTGTCGTTCTATCGATCATTTAAGCATAACATGTCTAATAATATGAGTTAGATTGATAATAATAAGAGTAATAAGTCTAGTAATTATCGTTCTACCGATCATATAAGCATAATATGGCTAATAATATGAGTTAGATTGATAATAATAAGAGCAATAAGTATAGTAATTGTAGTTCTATCAATCATATCTGCATAATATGGTTAATAATATGAGTTAGATTCATAATAATAAGAGTAATAAGTATAGTAATTGTCGTTCTGTCGATCACATAAGCATAATATGGCTAATAATATGAGTTACATTGATAATAATAAGAGTAATAAGTATAGTAATTGTCGTTCTATCGATCATATCTGCATAATATGATTAATAATATGAGTTAGATTGATAATAGTGAGTGTAATAAGTATAGTAATTGTCGTTCCGTCGATCATATAAGCATAATATGGCTAGTAATATGAGTTAGATTGATAATAATAAGAATAATAAGTATAGTAATTATCGTTCTGTCGATAATATAAGCATAATATGGCTAATAATATGAGTTAGATTGATAATAATAAGAGCAATAAGTATAGTAATTGTCGTTCTATCGATCATATAAGCATAATATGGCTAATAATATGAGCTAGATTGATAATAGTGAGTGTAATAAGTATAGTAATTGTCGTTCCGTCGATCATATAAGCATAATATGGCTAGTAATATGAATTAGATTGATAACAATAAGAATAATAAGTATAGTAATTATCGTTCTACCGATCATATAAGCATAATATGGCAAATAATATGAGTTAGATTGATAGTAATAAGAGTAAAAAGTAGAGTTAATGTCGTTCTATCGATCATATAAGCATAATATGGCTAATAATATGAGTTAGATTGATAATTATAAGAGTAATAAGTATAGTAATTGTAGTTCTATGAATCATATCTGCATAATATGGTTAATAATATGAGTTAGATTCATAATAATAAGAGTAATAAGTATAGTAATTGTCGTTCTGTCGATCACATAAGCATAATATGGCTAATAATATGAGTTACATTGATAATAATAAGAGTAATACGTATAGTAATTGTCGTTCTATCGTTCATATCTGCATAATATGGTTAATAATATGAGTTAGATTGATAATAGTGAGTGTAATAAGTATAGTAATTGTGGTTCTGTCGATCATATAAGCATAATATGGCTAATAATATGAGTTAGATTTGATAATAATAAGAGTAATGAGTATAGTAAATGTCGTTCTATCGATCATTTAAGCATAATATGGCTAATAATATGAGAGGGATTGATAATAATAAGACTAATAAGTATAGTAATTGTCGTTCTATCGATCATATAATTATAATATGGCTAATAATATGGGTTAGATTGATAATTATAAGAGTAATAAGTATACTAAATGTCGTTCTATCGATCATATAAGCATTATATGGCTAATAATATGAGTTAGATTGATAATAATAAGAGTAATAAGTATAGTAATTGTCGTTCTATCGATCATATCTGCATAATATGGTTAATAATATGAGTTAGATTGATAATAGTGAGTGTAATAAGTATAGTAATTGTCGTTCTGTCGATCATATAAGCATAATATGGCTAATAATATGAGTTAGATTGATAATAATAAGAATAATAAGTATAGTAATTATCGTTCTACCGATCAGATAAGCATAATATGGCTAATAATATGAGTTGGATTGATAATAATAAGAGTAAGAAGTAGAGTAATTGTCGTCCTATTGATCATATAAGCATAATATGGCTAACAATATGAGTTAGATTGATAATAATACGAGTAATAAGTATAGTAATTGTCGTTCTATCGATCATATCTGCATAATATGGTTAATAATATGAGTTAGATTGATAATAGTGAGTGTAATAAGTATAGTAATTGTGGTTCTGTCGATCATATAAGCATAATATGGCTAATAATATGAGTTAGATTGATAATAATAAGAGTAATAAGTATAGTAATTGTCGTTCTATCGATCATATAAGCATAATATGGCTAATAATATGGGCTAGATTGATAACAGTGAGTGTAATAAGTATAGTAATTGTCGTTCTGTCGATCATATAAGCATAATATTGCTAATAATATGAGTTAGATTGATAATAATAAGAGTAAAAAGTATAGTAATTGTCGTTCTGTCGATCACATAAGCATAATATGGCTAATAATATGAGTTACATTGATAATAATAAGAGTAATAAGTATAGTAATTGTCGTTCTATCGATCATATCTGCATAATATGGTTAATAATACGAGTTAGATTGATAATAGTGAGTGTAATAAGTATAGTAATTGTCGTTCCGTCGATCATATAAGCATAATATGGCTAGTAATATGAGTTAGATTGATAATAATAAGAATAATAAGTATAGTAATTATCGTTCTACCGATCGTATAAGCATAATATGGCTAATAATATGAGTTAGATTGATAATAATAAGAGTAAAAAGTAGAGTAATTGTCGTTCTATCGATCATATAAGCATAATATGGCTAATAATACGAGTTAGATTGATAATAATAAGAGTAATAAGTAGGGTAATTGTCGTTCTATCGATCATATCTGCATAATATGGTTAATAATATGAGTTAGATTGATAACAGTGAGTGTAATAAGTATAGTAATTGTCGTTCTGTCGATCATATAAGCATAATATTGCTAATAATATGAGTTAGATTGATAATAATAAGAGTAAAAAGTAGAGTAATTGTCGTTCTATCGATCATATAAACATAATATGGTTAATAATATGAGTTAGATTGATAATAATAAGAGTAATGAGTATAGTAGATGTCGTTCTATCGATCATTTAAGCATAATATGGCTAATAATATGAGAGAGATTGATAATAATAAGACTAATAAGTATAGTAATTGTCGTTCTATCGATCATATCTGCATAATATGGTTAATAATATGAGTTAGATTGATAATAATAAGAGCAATAAGTATAGTAATTGTAGTTCTATCAATCATATCTGCATAATATGGTTAATAATATGAGTTAGATTCATAATAATAAGAGTAATAAGTATAGTAATTGTCGTTCTACCGATCGTATAAGCATAATATGGCTAATAATATGAGTTAGATTGATAATAATAAGAGTAAAAAGTAGAGTAATTGTCGTTCTATCGACCATATAAGCATAATATGGCTAATAATATGAGTTAGATTGATAATAATAAGAGTAATAAGTAGGGTAATTGTCGTTCTATCGATCATATCTGCATAATATGGTTAATAATATGAGCTAGATTGATAATAGTGAGTGTAATAAGTATAGTAATTTTGGTTCTGTCGATCATATAAGCATAATATGGCGAATAATATGAGTTAGATTGATAATAATAAGACTAATAAGTATAGTAATTGTCGTTCTATCGATCATATAATCATAATATGGCTAATAATATGGGTTAGATTGATAATTATAAGAGTAATAAGTATAGTAATTGTCGTTCTATCGATCATATAAGCATAATATGGCTAATAATATGAGTTAGATTTGATAATAATAAGAGTAATGAGTATAGTAGATGTCGTTCTATCGATCATTTAAGCATAATATGGCTAATAATATGAGAGAGATTGATAATAATAAGACTAATAAGTATAGTAATTGTCGTTCTATCGATCATATAATTATAATATGGCTAATAATATGGGTTAGATTGATAATTATAAGAGTAATAAGTATAGTAATTGTCGTTCTATCGATCAATATAAGCATTATATGGCTAATAATATGAGTTAGATTGATAATACTAAGAGTAATAAGTATAGTAATTGTCGTTCTATCGATCATATCTGCATAATATGGTTAATAATATGAGTTAGATTGATAATAATAAGAGTAATAAGTATAGTAATTGTCGTTCTGTCGATCATATAAGCGTAATATGGCTAATAGTATGAGTTAGATTTGATAATAATAAGAGTAATGAGTATAGTGAATGTCGTTCTATCGATCATTTAAGCATAATATGGCTAATAATATGAGAGAGATTGATAATAATAAGACTAATAAGTATAGTAATTGTCGTTCTATCGATCATATAATCATAATATGGCTAATAATATGGGTTAGATTGATAATTATAAGAGTAATAAATACAGTAATTGTCGTTCTATCGATCATATAAGCATTATATGGCTAATAATATGAGTTAGATTGATAATAATAAGAGTAATAAGTATAGTAATTGTCGTTCTATCGATCATATCTACATAATATGGTTAATAATATGAGTTAGATTGAAAATAGTGAGTGTAATGAGTATAGTAATCGTCGTTCTGTCGATCATATAACCATAATATGGCTAATAATATGAGTTAGATTGATAAAAATAAGAGCAATAAGTATAGTAATTGTAGTTCTATATCATCATAAGCATAATATGGCTAATAATATGAGTTAGATTGATAATAATAAGAGTAATAAGTATAGTAATTGTCGTTCTATCGATCATATCTGCATAATATGGTTAATAATATGAGTTAGATTGATAATAGTGAGTGTAATAAGTATAGCAATTGTCGTTCCGTCGATCATATAAGCATAATATGGCTAATAATATGAGTTAGATTGATAATAATAAGAGCAATAAGTATAGTAATTGTAGTTCTATCAATCATATCTGCATAATATGGTTAATAATATGAGTTAGATTGATAATAGTGAGTGTAATAAGTATAGTAATTGTGGTTCTGTCGATCATATAAGCATAATATGGCTAATAATATGAGTTAGATTGATAATAATAAGAGTAATAAGTATAGTAATTGTCGTTCTATCGATCATATAAGCATAATATGGCTAATAATATGAGCTAGATTGATAATAATAAGAGCAATGAGTATAGTAATTGTCGTCCTATCGATCATATAAGCATAATATGGCTAATAATATGAGCTAGATTGATAATAATAAGAGTAATGAGTATAGTAATTGTCGTTCTATCGATCATATAAGCATAATATGGCTAATAATATGAGTTAGATTTGATAATAATAAGAGTAATGAGTATAGTAAATGTCGTTCTATCGATCATTTAAGCATAATATGGCTAATAATATGAGAGAGATTGATAATAATAAGACTAATAAGTATAGTAATTGTCGTTCTATCGATCATATAATTATAATATGGCTAATAATATGGGTTAGATTGATAATTATAAGAGTAATAAGTATACTAAATTGTCGTTCTATCGATCATATAAGCATTATATGGCTAATAATATTAGTTAGATTGATAATAATAAGAGTAATAAGTATAGTAATTGTCGTTCTATCGATCATATCTGCATAATATGGTTAATAATATGAGTTAGATTGATAATAATAAGAGCAATAAGTATAGTAATTGTAGTTCTATCAATCATATCTGCATAATAGGGTTAATAATATGAGTTAGATTGATAAAAGTGAGTGTAATAAGTATAGTAATCGTCGTTCTGTCGATCATATAAGCATAATATGGCTAATAATATGAGTTAGATTGATAATAATAAGAGTAATAAGTATAGTAATTGTCGTTCTATCGATCATATCTGCATAATATGGTTAATAATATGAGTTAGATTGATAATAGTGAGTGTAATAAGTATAGCAATTGTCGTTCCGTCGATCATATAAGCATAATATGGCTAATAATATGAGTTAGATTGATAATAATAAGAGCAATAAGTATAGTAATTGTAGTTCTATCAATCATATCTGCATAATATGGTTAATAATATGAGTTAGATTGATAATAGTGAGTGTAATAAGTATAGTAATTGTGGTTCTGTCGATCATATAAGCATAATATGGCTAATAATATGAGTTAGATTGATAATAATAAGAGTAATAAGTATAGTAATTGTCGTTCTATCGATCATATAAGCATAATATGGCTAATAATATGAGCTAGATTGATAATAATAAGAGCAATGAGTATAGTAAATTGTCGTCCTATCGATCATATAAGCATAATATGGCTAATAATATGAGCTAGATTGATAATAATAAGAGTAATGAGTATAGTAATTGTCGTTCTATCGATCATATAAGCATAATATGGCTAATAATATGAGTTAGATTTGATAATAATAAGAGTAATGAGTATAGTAAATGTCGTTCTATCGATCATTTAAGCATAATATGGCTAATAATATGAGAGAGATTGATAATAATAAGACTAATAAGTATAGTAATTGTCGTTCTATCGATCATATAATTATAATATGGCTAATAATATGGGTTAGATTGATAATTATAAGAGTAATAAGTATACTAAATGTCGTTCTATCGATCATATAAGCATTATATGGCTAATAATATTAGTTAGATTGATAATAATAAGAGTAATAAGTATAGTAATTGTCGTTCTATCGATCATATCTGTATAATATGGTTAATAATATTAGTTAGATTGATAATAGTGAGTGTAATAAGTATAGTAATTGTCGTTCTGTCGATCATATAAGCATAATATGGCTAATAATATGAGTTAGATTGATAATAATAAGAATAATAAGTATAGTAATTATCGTTCTCCGATCAGATAAGCATAATATGGCTAATAATATGAGTTGGATTGATAATAATAAGAGTAAGAAGTAGAGTAATTGTCGTCCTATCGATCATATAAGCATAATATGGCTAATAATATGAGCTAGATTGATAATAATAAGAGTAATGAGTATAGTAATTGTCGTTCTATCGATCATTTAAGCATAATATGGCTAATAATATGAGAGAGATTGATAATAATAAGACTAATAAGTATAGTAATTGTCGTTCTATCGATCATATAATTATAATATGGCTAATAATATGGGTTAGATTGATAATTATAAGAGTAATAAGTATACTAAATGTCGTTCTATCGATCATATAAGCATTATATGGCTAATAATATTAGTTAGATTGATAATAATAAGAGTAATAAGTATAGTAATTGTCGTTCTATCGATCATATCTGCATAATATGGTTAATAATATGAGTTAGATTGATAATAGTGAGTGTAATAAGTATAGTAATTGTCGTTCTGTCGATCATATAAGCATAATATGGCTAATAATATGAGTTAGATTGATAATAATAAGAATAATAAGTATAGTAATTATCGTTCTACCGATCAGATAAGCATAATATGGCTAATAATATGAGTTGGATTGATAATAATAAGAGTAAGAAGTAGAGTAATTCTCGTCCTATTGATCATATAAGCATAATATGGCTAACAATATGAGTTAGATTGATAATAATACGAGTAATAAGTATAGTAATTGTCGTTCTATCGATCATATCTGCATAATATGGTTAATAATATGAGTTAGATTGATAATAATAAGAGTAATAAGTATAGTAATTGTCGTTCTATCGATCATATAAGCATAATATGGCTAATAATATGAGTTAGATTCATAATAATAAGAGTAATAAGTATAGTAATTGTCGTTCTGTCGATCACATAAGCATAATATGGCTAATAATATGAGTTAGATTGATAATAATAAGAGTAATAAGTACAGTAATCGTCGTTCTGTCGATCATATAAGCATAATATGGCTAATAATATGAGTTAGATTGATAATAATAAGAGCAATAAGTATAGTAATTGTAGTTCTATCAATCATATCTGCATAATATGGTTAATAATATGAGTTAGATTCATAATAATAAGAGTAATAAGTATAGTAATTGTCGTTCTGTCGATCACATAAGCATAATATGGCTAATAATATGAGTTACATTGATAATAATAAGAGTAATAAGTATAGTAATTGTCGTTCTATCGATCATATCTGCATAATATGGTTAATAATATGAGTTAGATTGATAATAGTGAGTGTAATAAGTATAGTAATTGTCGTTCCGTCGATCATATAAGCATAATATGGCTAGTAATATGAGTTAGATTGATAATAATAAGAATAATAAGTATAGTAATTATCGTTCTACCGATCGTATAAGCATAATATGGCTAATAATATGAGTTAGATTGATAATAATAAGAGTAATAAGTATAGTAATGGTCGTTCTATCGATCATCCAAGCATTATATGGCTAATAATATGAGTTAGATTGATAATAATAAGAGTAATAAGTATAGTAATTGTCGTTCTATCGATCATATCTGCATAATATGGTTAATAATATGAGTTAGATTGATAATAGTGAGTGTAATAAGTATAGTAATTGTCGTTCTGTCGATCATATAAGCATAATATGGCTAATAATATGAGTTAGATTGATAATAATACGAGTAATAAGTATAGTAATTGTCGTTCTATCGATCATATCTGCATAATATGGTTAATAATATGAGTTAGATTGATAATAGTGAGTGTAATAAGTATAGTAATTGTGGTTCTGTCGATCATATAAGCATAATATGGCTAATAATATGAGTTAGATTGACAATAATAAGAGTAATAAGTATAGTAATTGTCGTTCTATCGATCATATAAGCATAATATGGCTAATAATATGAGCTAGATTGATAATAATAAGAGCAATGAGTATAATAATAAGTATAGTAATTATCGTTCTACCGATCGTATAAGCATAATATGGCTAATAATATGAGTTAGATTGATAATAATAAGAGTAATGAGTATAGTAAATGTCGTTCTATCGATCATTTAAGCATAATATGGCTAATAATATGAGAGAGATTGATAATAATAAGACTAATAAGTATAGTAATTGTCGTTCTATCGATCATATAATCATAATATGGCTAATAATATGGGTTAGATTGATAATCATAAGAGTAATAAGTAGAGTAATTGTCGTCCTATTGATCATATAAGCATAATATGGCTAATAATATGAGTTAGATTGATAATAATAAGAGTAATAAGTATAGTAATTGTCGTTCTATCGATCATGTCTGCATAATATGGTTAATAATATGAGTTAGATTGATAATAGTGAGTGTAATAAGTATAGCAATTGTCGTTCCGTCGATCATATAAGCATAATATGGCTAATAATATGAGTTAGATTGATAATAATAAGAGCAATAAGTATAGTAATTGTAGTTCTATCAATCATATCTGCATAATAGGGTTAATAATATGAGTTAGATTGATAAAAGTGAGTGTAATAAGTATAGTAATCGTCGTTCTGTCGATCATATAAGCATAATATGGCTAATAATATGAGTTAGATTGATAATAATAAGAGTAATAAGTATAGTAATTGTCGTTCTATCGATCATATCTGCATAATATGGTTAATAATATGAGTTAGATTGATAATAGTGAGTGTAATAAGTATAGCAATTGTCGTTCCGTCGATCATATAAGCATAATATGGCTAATAATATGAGTTAGATTGATAATAATAAGAGCAATAAGTATAGTAATTGTAGTTCTATCAATCATATCTGCATAATATGGTTAATAATATGAGTTAGATTGATAATAGTGAGTGTAATAAGTATAGTAATTGTGGTTCTGTCGATCATATAAGCATAATATGGCTAATAATATGAGTTAGATTGATAATAATAAGAGTAATAAGTATAGTAATTGTCGTTCTATCGATCATATAAGCATAATATGGCTAATAATATGAGCTAGATTGATAATAATAAGAGCAATGAGTATAGTAATTGTCGTTCTATCGATCATATAAGCATAATATGGCTAATAATATGAGTTAGATTTGATAATAATAAGAGTAATGAGTGTAGTAGATGTCGTTCTATCGATCATTTAAGCATAATATGGCTAATAATATGAGAGAGATTGATAATAATAAGACTAATAAGTATAGTAATTGTCGTTCTATCGATCATATAATTATAATATGGCTAATAATATGGGTTAGATTGATAATTATAAGAGTAATAAGTATAGTAATTGTCGTTCTATCGATCATATAAGCTTTATATGGCTAATAATATGAGTTAGATTGATAATAATAAGAGTAATAAGTATAGTAATTGTCGTTCTATCGATCATATCTGCATAATATGGTTAATAATATGAGTTAGATTGATAATAATAAGAGCAATAAGTATAGTAATTGTCGTTCTACCGATCGTATAAGCATAATATGGCTAATAATATGAGTTAGATTGATAATAATAAGAGTAAAAAGTAGAGTAATTGTCGTTCTATCGACTATATAAGCATAATATGGCTAATAATATGAGTTAGATTGATAATAATAAGAGTAATAAGTAGGGTAATTGTCGTTCTATCGATCATATCTGCATAATATGGTTAATAATATGAGTTAGATTGATAATAGTGAGTGTAATAAGTATAGTAATTGTGGTTCTGTCGATCATATAAGCATAATATGGCGAATAATATGAGTTAGATTGATAATAATAAGAGTAATAAGTATAGTAATTGTCGTTCTTTCGATCATATAAGCATAATATGGCTAATAATATGAGCTAGATTGATAATAATAAGAGTAATGAGTATCGTAATTGTCGTTCTATCGATCATATAAGCGTAATATGGCTAATAGTATGAGTTAGATTTGATAATAATAAGAGTAATGAGTATAGTGAATGTCGTTCTATCGATCATTTAAGCATAATATGGCTAATAATATGAGAGAGATTGATAATAATAAGACTAATAAGTATAGTAATTGTCGTTCTATCGATCATATAATCATAATATGGCTAATAATATGGGTTAGATTGATAATTATAAGAGTAATAAATACAGTAATTGTCGTTCTATCGATCATATAAGCATTATATGGCTAATAATATGAGTTAGATTGATAATAATAAGAGTAATAAGTATAGTAATTGTCGTTCTATCGATCATATCTACATAATATGGTTAATAATATGAGTTAGATTGAAAATAGTGAGTGTAATAAGTATAGTAATCGTCGTTCTGTCGATCATATAACCATAATATGGCTAATAATATGAGTTAGATTGATAAAAATAAGAGCAATAAGTATAGTAATTGTAGTTCTATCAATCATATCTGCATAATATAGTTAATAATATGAGTTAGATTCATAATAATAAGAGTAATAAGTATAGTAATTGTCGTTCTGTCGATCACATAAGCATAATATGGCTAATAATATGAGTTAGATTGATAATAATAAGAGTAATAAGTATAGTAATCGTCGTTCTGTCGATCATATAAGCATAATATGGCTAATAATATGAGTTAGATTGATAATAATAACAGCAATAAGTATAGTAATTGTAGTTCTATCAATCATATCTGCATAATATGGTTAATAATATGAGTTAGATTCATAATAATAAGAGTAATAAGTATAGTAATTGTCGTTCTGTCGATCACATAAGCATAATATGGCTAATAATATGAGTTACATTGATAATAATAAGAGTAATAAGTATAGTAATTGTCGTTCTATCGATCATATCTGCATAATATGGTTAATAATATGAGTTAGATTGATAATAGTGAGTGTAATAAGTAGAGTAATTGTCGTTCCGTCGATCATATAAGCATAATATGGCTAGTAATATGAGTTAGATTGATAATAATAAGAATAATAAGTATAGTAATTATCGTTCTACCGATCGTATAAGCATAATATGGCTAATAATATGAGTTAGATTGATAATAATAAGAGTAATAAGTATAGTAATGGTCGTTCTATCGATCATACAAGCATTATATGGCTAATAATATGAGTTAGATTGATAATAATAAGAGTAATAAGTATAGTAATTGTCGTTCTATCGATCATATCTGCATAATATGGTTAATAATATGAGTTAGATTGATCATAGTGAGTGTAATAAGTATAGTAATCGTCGTTCTGTCGATCATATAAGCATAATATGGCTAATAATATGAGTTAGATTGATAATAATAAGAGCAATAAGTATAGTAATTGTAGTTCTATGAATCATATCTGCATAATATGGTTAATAATATGAGTCAGATTCATAATAATAAGAGTAATAAGTATAGTAATTGTCGTTCTGTCGATCACATAATCATAATATGGCTAATAATATGAGTTACATTGATAATAATAAGAGTAATAAGTATAGTAATTGTCGTTCTATCGATCATATCTGCATAATATGGTTAATAATATGAGTTAGATTGATAATAGTGAGTGTAATAAGTATAGTAATTGTCGTTCTGTCGATCATATAAGCATAATATGGCTAATAATATGAGTTGGATTGATAACAATAAGAGTAAGAAGTAGAGTAATTGTCGTCCTATTGATCATATAAGCATAATATGGCTAATAATATGAGTTAGATTGATAATAATACGAGTAATAAGTATAGTAATTGTCGTTCTATCGATCATATCTGCATAATATGGTTAATAATATGAGTTAGATTGATAATAGTGAGTGTAATAAGTATAGTAATTGTGGTTCTGTCGATCATATAAGCATAATATGGCTAATAATATGAGTTAGATTGACAATAATAAGAGTAATAAGTATAGTAATTGTCGTTCTATCGATCATATAAGCATAATATGGCTAATAATATGAGCTAGATTGATAATAATAAGAGCAATGAGTATAGTAATTGTCGTTCTATCGATCATATAAGCATAATATGGCTAATAATATGAGTTAGATTTGATAATAATAAGAGTAATGAGTATAGTAGATGTCTTCTATCGATCATTTAAGCATAATATGGCTAATAATATGAGAGAGATTGATAATAATAAGACTAATAAGTATAGTAATTGTCGTTCTATCGATCATATAAGCATAATATGGCTAGTAATATGAGTTAGATTGATAATAATAAGAATAATAAGTATAGTTAATTATCGTTCTACCGATTGTATAAGCATAATATGGCTAATAATATGAGTTAGATTGATAATAATAAGAGTAATGAGTATAGTAAATGTCGTTCTATCGATCATTTAAGCATAATATGGCTAATAATATGAGAGAGATTGATAATAATAAGACTAATAAGTATAGTAATTGTCGTTCTATCGATCATATAATCATAATATGGCTAATAATATGGGTTAGATTGATAATTATAAGAGTAATAAGTAGAGTAATTGTCGTCCTATTGATCATATAAGCATAATATGGCTAATAATATGAGTTAGATTGATAATAATAAGAGTAATAAGTATAGTAATTGTCGTTCTATCGATCATGTCTGCATAATATGGTTAATAATATGAGTTAGATTGATAATAGTGAGTGTAATAAGTATAGCAATTGTCGTTCCGTCGATCATATAAGCATAATATGGCTAATAATATGAGTTAGATTGATAATAATAAGAGCAATAAGTATAGTAATTGTAGTTCTATCAATCATATCTGCATAATAGGGTTAATAATATGAGTTAGATTGATAATAGTGAGTGTAATAAGTATAGTAATCGTCGTTCTGTCGATCATATAAGCATAATATGGCTAATAATATGAGTTAGATTGATAATAATAAGAGTAATAAGTATAGTAATTGTCGTTCTATCGATCATATCTGCATAATATTGTTAATAATATGAGTTAGATTGATAATAGTGAGTGTAATAAGTATAGCAATTGTCGTTCCGTCGATCATATAAGCATAATATGGCTAATAATATGAGTTAGATTGATAATAATAAGAGCAATAAGTATAGTAATTGTAGTTCTATCAATCATATCTGCATAATATGGTTAATAATATGAGTTAGATTGATAATAGTGAGTGTAATAAGTATAGCAATTGTCGTTCCGTCGATCATATAAGCATAATATGGCTAATAATATGAGTTAGATTGATAATAATAAGAGCAATAAGTATAGTAGTTGTCGTTCTATCGATCATTTAAGCATAATATGGCTAATAATATGAGAGAGATTGATAATAATAAGACTAATAAGTATAGTAATTGTCGTTCTATAGATCATATAATCATAATATGGCTAATAATATGGGTTAGATTGATAGTTATAAGAGTAATAAGTAGAGTAATTGTCGTCCTATTGATCATATAAGCATAATATGGCTAATAATATGAGTTAGATTGATAATAATAAGAGTAATAAGTATAGTAATTGTCGTTCTATCGATCATGTCTGCATAATATGGTTAATAATATGAGTTAGATTGATAATAGTGAGTGTAATAAGTATAGCAATTGTCGTTCCGTCGATCATATAAGCATAATATGGCTAATAATATGAGTTAGATTGATAATAATAAGAGCAATAAGTATAGTAATTGTAGTTCTATCAATCATATCTGCATAATAGGGTTAATAATATGAGTTAGAATGATAATAGTGAGTGTAATAAGTATAGTAATCGTCGTTCTGTCGATCATATAAGCATAATATGGCTAATAATATGAGTTAGATTGATAATAATAAGAGTAATAAGTATAGTAATTGTTGTTCTATCGATCATATCTGCATAATATGGTTAATAATATGAGTTAGATTGATAATAGTGAGTGTAATAAGTATAGCAATTGTCGTTCCGTCGATCATATAAGCATAATATGGCTAATAATATGAGTTAGATTGATAATAATAAGAGCAATAAGTATAGTAGTTGTCGTTCTATCGATCATTTAAGCATAATATGGCTAATAATATGAGTGAGATTGATAATAATATTAGTAAAAAGCAGAGTAATTGTCGTTCTATCGATCATATCTGCATAATATGGTTAATAATATGAGTTAGATTGATAATAGTGAGTGTAATAAGTATAGTAATTGGCGTTCTATCGATCATATAAGCATAATATGGCTAATAATATGAGTTAGATAGATAATAATAATAGTAGTGAGTATAGCAATTGTCGTTCTATCGATCATGTAAGCAAAATATGGCTAATAATATGAGTTAGATTCATAATAATAAGAGTAATAAGTATAGTAATTGTCGTTCTGTCGATCACATAAGCATAATATGGCTAATAATATGAGTTAGATTGATAATAATAAGAGTAATAAGTATAGTAATGGTCGTTCTATCAAACATACAAGCATTATATGGCTAATAATATGAGTTAGATTGATAATAATAAGAGTAATAAGTATAGTAATTGTCGTTCTATCAATCATATCTGCATAATATGGTTAATAATATGAGTTAGATTGATAATAGTGAGTGTAATAAGTATAGCAATTGTCGTTCCGTCGATCATATAAGCATAATATGGCTAATAATATGAGTTAGATTGATAATAATAAGAGCAATAAGTATAGTAGTTGTCGTTCTATCGATCATTTAAGCATAATATGGATAATAATATGAGAGAGATTGATAATAATAAGACTAATAAGTATAGTAATTGTCGTTCTATAGATCATATAATCATAATATGGCTAATAATATGGGTTAGATTGATAGTTATAAGAGTAATAAGTAGAGTAATTGTCGTCCTATTGATCATATAAGCATAATATGGCTAATAATATGAGTTAGATTGATAATAATAAGAGTAATAAGTATAGTAATTGTCGTTCTATCGATCATGTCTGCATAATATGGTTAATAATATGAGTTAGATTGATAATAGTGAGTGTAATAAGTATAGCAATTGTCGTTCCGTCGATCATATAAGCATAATATGGCTAATAATATGAGTTAGATTGATAATAATAAGAGCAATAAGTATAGTAATTGTAGTTCTATCAATCATATCTGCATAATAGGGTTAATAATATGAGTTAGATTGATAATAGTGAGTGTAATAAGTATAGTAATCGTCGTTCTGTCGATCATATAAGCATAATATGGCTAATAATATGAGTTAGATTGATAATAATAAGAGTAATAAGTATAGTAATTGTCGTTCTATCGATCATATCTGCATAATATGGTTAATAATATGAGTTAGATTGATAATAGTGAGTGTAATAAGTATAGCAATTGTCGTTCCGTCGATCATATAAGCATAATATGGCTAATAATATGAGTTAGATTGATAATAATAAGAGCAATAAGTATAGTAGTTGTCGTTCTATCGATCATTTAAGCATAATATGGCTAATAATATGAGTGAGATTGATAATAATATTAGTAAAAAGTAGAGTAATTGTCGTTCTATCGATCATATCTGCATAATATGGTTAATAATATGAATTAGATGATAATAGTGAGTGTAATAAGTATAGTAATTGTCGTTCTATCGATCATATAAGCATAATATGGCTAATAATATGAGTTAGATAGATAATAATAATAGTAGTGAGTATAGCAATTGTCGTTCTATCGATCATGTAAGCAAAATATGGCTAATAATATGAGTTAGATTCATAATAATAAGAGTAATAAGTATAGTAATTGTCGTTCTGTCGATCACATAAGCATAATATGGCTAATAATATGAGTTAGATTGATAATAATAAGAGTAATAAGTATAGTAATGGTCGTTCTATCAACATACAAGCATTATATGGCTAATAATATGAGTTAGATTGATAATAATAAGAGTAATAAGTATAGTAATTGTCGTTCTATCGATCATGTCTGCATATATGGTTAATAATATGAGTTAGATTGATAATAGTGAGTGTAATAAGTATAGCAATTGTCGTTCCGTCGATCATATAAGCATAATATGGCTAATAATATGAGTTAGATTGATAATAATAAGAGCAATAAGTATAGTAATTGTAGTTCTATCAATCATATCTGCATAATAGGGTTAATAATATGAGTTAGAATGATAATAGTGAGTGTAATAAGTATAGTAATCGTCGTTCTGTCGATCATATAAGCATAATATGGCTAATAATATGAAGTTAGATTGATAATAATAAGAGTAATAAGTATAGTAATTGTTGTTCTATCGATCATATCTGCATAATATGGTTAATAATATGAGTTAGATTGATAATAGTGAGTGTAATAAGTATAGCAATTGTCGTTCCGTCGATCATATAAGCATAATATGGCTAATAATATGAGTTAGATTGATAATAATAAGAGCAATAAGTATAGTAGTTGTCGTTCTATCGATCATTTAAGCATAATATGGCTAATAATATGAGTGAGATTGATAATAATATTAGTAAAAAGCAGAGTAATTGTCGTTCTATCGATCATATCTGCATAATATGGTTAATAATATGAGTTAGATTGATAATAGTGAGTGTAATAAGTATAGTAATTGGCGTTCTATCGATCATATAAGCATAATATGGCTAATAATATGAGTTAGATAGATAATAATAATAGTAGTGAGTATAGCAATTGTCGTTCTATCGATCATGTAAGCAAAATATGGCTAATAATATGAGTTAGATTCATAATAATAAGAGTAATAAGTATAGTAATTGTCGTTCTGTCGATCACATAAGCATAATATGGCTAATAATATGAGTTAGATTGATAATAATAAGAGTAATAAGTATAGTAATGGTCGTTCTATCAAACATACAAGCATTATATGGCTAATAATATGAGTTAGATTGATAATAATAAGAGTAATAAGTATAGTAATTGTCGTTCTATCAATCATATCTGCATAATATGGTTAATAATATGAGTTAGATTGATAATAGTGAGTGTAATAAGTATAGCAATTGTCGTTCCGTCGATCATATAAGCATAATATGGCTAATAATATGAGTTAGATTGATAATAATAAGAGCAATAAGTATAGTAGTTGTCGTTCTATCGATCATTTAAGCATAATATGGATAATAATATGAGAGAGATTGATAATAATAAGACTAATAAGTATAGTAATTGTCGTTCTATAGATCATATAATCATAATATGGCTAATAATATGGGTTAGATTGATAGTTATAAGAGTAATAAGTAGAGTAATTGTCGTCCTATTGATCATATAAGCATAATATGGCTAATAATATGAGTTAGATTGATAATAATAAGAGTAATAAGTATAGTAATTGTCGTTCTATCGATCATGTCTGCATAATATGGTTAATAATATGAGTTAGATTGATAATAGTGAGTGTAATAAGTATAGCAATTGTCGTTCCGTCGATCATATAAGCATAATATGGCTAATAATATGAGTTAGATTGATAATAATAAGAGCAATAAGTATAGTAATTGTAGTTCTATCAATCATATCTGCATAATAGGGTTAATAATATGAGTTAGATTGATAATAGTGAGTGTAATAAGTATAGTAATCGTCGTTCTGTCGATCATATAAGCATAATATGGCTAATAATATGAGTTAGATTGATAATAATAAGAGTAATAAGTATAGTAATTGTCGTTCTATCGATCATATCTGCATAATATGGTTAATAATATGAGTTAGATTGATAATAGTGAGTGTAATAAGTATAGCAATTGTCGTTCCGTCGATCATATAAGCATAATATGGCTAATAATATGAGTTAGATTGATAATAATAAGAGCAATAAGTATAGTAGTTGTCGTTCTATCGATCATTTAAGCATAATATGGCTAATAATATGAGTGAGATTGATAATAATATTAGTAAAAAGTAGAGTAATTGTCGTTCTATCGATCATATCTGCATAATATGGTTAATAATATGAATTAGATTGATAATAGTGAGTGTAATAAGTATAGTAATTGTCGTTCTATCGATCATATAAGCATAATATGGCTAATAATATGAGTTAGATAGATAATAATAATAGTAGTGAGTATAGCAATTGTCGTTCTATCGATCATGTAAGCAAAATATGGCTAATAATATGAGTTAGATTCATAATAATAAGAGTAATAAGTATAGTAATTGTCGTTCTGTCGATCACATAAGCATAATATGGCTAATAATATGAGTTAGATTGATAATAATAAGAGTAATAAGTATAGTAATGGTCGTTCTATCAAACATACAAGCATTATATGGCTAATAATATGAGTTAGATTGATAATAATAAGAGTAATAAGTATAGTAATTGTCGTTCTATCGATCATATCTGCATAATATGGTTAATAATATGAGTTAAATTGATAATAGTGAGTGTAATAAGTATAGTAATCGTCGTTCTGTCGATCATATAAGCATAATATGGCTAATAATATGAGTTAGATTGATAATAATAAGAGCAATAAGTATAGTAATTGTAGTTCTATGAATCATATCTGCATAATATGGTTAATAATATGAGTTAGATTCATAATAATAAGAGTAATAAGTATAGTAATTGTCGTTCTGTCGATCACATAAGCATAATATGGCTAATAATATGAGTTACATTGATAATAATAAGAGTAATAAGTATAGTAATTGTCGTTCTATCGATCATATCTGCATAATATGGTTAATAATATGAGTTAGATTGATAATAGTGAGTGTAATAAGTATAGTAATTGTCGTTCTGTCGATCATATAAGCATAATATGGCTAATAATATGAGTTAGATTGATAATAATAAGAATAATAAGTATAGTAATTATCGTTCTACCCATCAGATAAGCATAATATGGTTAATAACATGAGTTAGATTCATAATAATAAGAGTAATAAGTATAGTAATTGTCGTTCTGTCGATCACATAAGCATAATATGGCTAATAATATGAGCTAGATTGATAATAATAAGAGTAATGAGTATAGTAATTGACGTTCTATCGATCATATAAGCATAATATGGCTAATAATATGAGTTAGATTTGATAATAATAAGAGTAATGAGTATAGTAAATGTCGTTCTATCGATCATTTAAGCATAATATGGCTAATAATATGAGAGAGATTGATAATAATAAGACTAATAAGTATAGTAATTGTCGTTCTATCGATCATATAATTATAATATGGCTAATAATATGGGTTAGATTGATAATTATAAGAGTAATAAGTATAGTAATTGTCGTTCTATCGATCATATAAGCATTATATGGCTAATAATATGAGTTAGATTGATAATAATAAGAGTAATAAGTATAGTAATTGTCGTTCTATCGATCATATCTGCATAATATGGTTAATAATATGAGTTATATTGAAAATAGTGAGTGTAATAAGTATAGTAATCGTCGTTCTGTCGATCATATAACCATAATATGGCTAATAATATGAGTTAGATTGATAAAAATAAGAGCAATAAGTATAGTAATTGTAGTTCTATCAATCATATCTGCATAATATGGTTAATAATATGAGTTAGATTCATAATAATAAGAGTAATAAGTATAGTAATTGTCGTTCTGTCGATCACATAAGCATAATATGGCTAATAATATGAGTTAGATTGATAATAATAAGAGTAATAAGTATAGTAATTGTCGTTCTATCGATCATATCTGCATAATATGGTTAATAATATGAGTTAGATTGATAATAATAACAGCAATAAGTATAGTAATTGTAGTTCTATCAATCATATCTGCATAATATGGTTAATAATATGAGTTAGATTCATAATTATAAGAGTAATAAGTATAGTAATTGTCGTTCTGTCGATCACATAAGCATAATATGGCTAATAATATGAGTTACATTGATAATAATAAGAGTAATAAGTATAGTAATTGTCGTTCTATCGATCATATCTGCATAATATGGTTAATAATATGAGTTAGATTGATAATAGTGAGTGTAATAAGTATAGTAATTGTCGTTCCGTCGATCATATAAGCATAATATGGCTAGTAATATGAGTTAGATTGATAATAATAAGAATAATAAGTATAGTAATTATCGTTCTACCGATCGTATAAGCATAATATGGCTAATAATATGAGTTAGATTGATAATAATAAGAGTAATAAGTATAGTAATGGTCGTTCTATCGATCATACAAGCATTATATGGCTAATAATATGAGTTAGATTGATAATAATAAGAGTAATAAGTATAGTAATTGTCGTTCTATCGATCATATCTGCATAATATGGTTAATAATATGAGTTAGATTGATCATAGTGAGTGTAATAAGTATAGTAATCGTCGTTCTGTCGATCATATAAGCATAATATGGCTAATAATATGAGTTAGATTGATAATAATAAGAGCAATAAGTATAGTAATTGTAGTTCTATGAATCATATCTGCATAATATGGTTAATAATATGAGTTAGATTCATAATAATAAGAGTAATAAGTATAGTAATTGTCGTTCTGTCGATCACATAATCATAATATGGCTAATAATATGAGTTACATTGATAATAATAAGAGTAATAAGTATAGTAATTGTCGTTCTATCGATCATATCTGCATAATATGGTTAATAATATGAGTTAGATTGATAATAGTGAGTGTAATAAGTATAGTAATTGTCGTTCTGTCGATCATATAAGCATAATATGGCTAATAATATGAGTTGGATTGATAACAATAAGAGTAAGAAGTAGAGTAATTGTCGTCCTATTGATCATATAAGCATAATATGGCTAATAATATGAGTTAGATTGATAATAGTGAGTGTAATAAGTATAGTAATTGTGGTTCTGTCGATCATATAAGCATAATATGGCTAATAATATGAGTTAGATTGACAATAATAAGAGTAATAAGTATAGTAATTGTCGTTCTATCGATCATATAAGCATAATATGGCTAATAATATGAGCTAGATTGATAATAATAAGAGCAATGAGTATAGTAATTGTCGTTCTATCGATCATATAAGCATAATATGGCTAATAATATGAGTTAGATTTGATAATAATAAGAGTAATGAGTATAGTAGATGTCGTTCTATCGATCATTTAAGCATAATATGGCTAATAATATGAGAGAGATTGATAATAATAAGACTAATAAGTATAGTAATTGTCGTTCTATCGATCATATAAGCATAATATGGCTAGTAATATGAGTTAGATTGATAATAATAAGAATAATAAGTATAGTAATTATCGTTCTACCGATCGTATAAGCATAATATGGCTAATAATATGAGTTAGATTGATAATAATAAGAGTAATGAGTATAGTAAATGTCGTTCTATCGATCATTTAAGCATAATATGGTTAATAATATGAGTTAGATTGATAATAGTGAGTGTAATAAGTATAGCAATTGTCGTTCCGTCGATCATATAAGCATAATATGGCTAATAATATGAGTTAGATTGATAATAATAAGAGCAATAAGTATAGTAATTGTAGTTCTATCAATCATATCTGCATAATAGGGTTAATAATATGAGTTAGATTGATAATAGTGAGTGTAATAAGTATAGTTATCGTCGTTCTGTCGATCATATAAGCATAATATGGCTAATAATATGAGTTAGATTGATAATAATAAGAGTAATAAGTATAGTAATTGTCGTTCTATCGATCATATCTGCATAATATGGTTAATAATATGAGTTAGATTGATAATAGTGAGTGTAATAAGTATAGCAATTGTCGTTCCGTCGATCATATAAGCATAATATGGCTAATAATATGAGTTAGATTGATAATAATAAGAGCAATAAGTATAGTAATTGTAGTTCTATCAATCATATCTGCATAATATGGTTAATAATATGAGTTAGATTGATAATAGTGAGTGTAATAAGTATAGTAATCGTCGTTCTGTCGATCATATAAGCATAATATGGCTAATAATATGAGTTAGATTGATAATAATAAGAGTAATAAGTATAGTAATTGTCGTTCTATCAATCATATCTGCATAATATGGTTAATAATATGAGTTAGATTGATAATAGTGAGTGTAATAAGTATAGCAATTGTCGTTCCGTCGATCATATAAGCATAATATGGCTAATAATATGAGTTAGATTGATAATAATAAGAGCAATAAGTATAGTAGTTGTCGTTCTATCGATCATTTAAGCATAATATGGCTAATAATATGAGAGAGATTGATAATAATAAGACTAATAAGTATAGTAATTGTCGTTCTATAGATCATATAATCATAATATGGCTAATAATATGGGTTAGATTGATAGTTATAAGAGTAATAAGTAGAGTAATTGTCGTCCTATTGATCATATAAGCATAATATGGCTAATAATATGAGTTAGATTGATAATAATAAGAGTAATAAGTATAGTAATTGTCGTTCTATCGATCATGTCTGCATAATATGGTTAATAATATGAGTTAGATTGATAATAGTGAGTGTAATAAGTATAGCAATTGTCGTTCCGTCGATCATATAAGCATAATATGGCTAATAATATGAGTTAGATTGATAATAATAAGAGCAATAAGTATAGTAATTGTAGTTCTATCAATCATATCTGCATAATAGGGTTAATAATATGAGTTAGATTGATAATAGTGAGTGTAATAAGTATAGTAATCGTCGTTCTGTCGATCATATAAGCATAATATGGCTAATAATATGAGTTAGATTGATAATAATAAGAGTAATAAGTATAGTAATTGTTGTTCTATCGATCATATCTGCATAATATGGTTAATAATATGAGTTAGATTGATAATAGTGAGTGTAATAAGTATAGCAATTGTCGTTCCGTCGATCATATAAGCATAATATGGCTAATAATATGAGTTAGATTGATAATAATAAGAGCAATAAGTATAGTAGTTGTCGTTCTATCGATCATTTAAGCATAATATGGCTAATAATATGAGTGAGATTGATAATAATATTAGTAAAAAGTAGAGTAATTGTCGTTCTATCGATCATATCTGCATTATATGGTTAATAATATGAGTTAGATTGATAATAGTGAGTGTAATAAGTATAGTAATTGTCGTTCTATCGATCATATAAGCATAATATGGCTAATAATATGAGTTAGATAGATAATAATAATAGTAGTGAGTATAGCAATTGTCGTTCTATCGATCATGTAAGCAAAATATGGCTAATAATATGAGTTAGATTCATAATAATAAGAGTAATAAGTATAGTAATTGTCGTTCTGTCGATCACATAAGCATAATATGGCTAATAATATGAGTTAGATTGATAATAATAAGAGTAATAAGTATAGTAATGGTCGTTCTATCAAACATACAAGCATTATATGGCTAATAATATGAGTTAGATTGATAATAATAAGAGTAATAAGTATAGTAATTGTCGTTCTATCAATCATATCTGCATAATATGGTTAATAATATGAGTTAGATTGATAATAGTGAGTGTAATAAGTATAGCAATTGTCGTTCCGTCGATCATATAAGCATAATATGGCTAATAATATGAGTTAGATTGATAATAATAAGAGCAATAAGTATAGTAGTTGTCGTTCTATCGATCATTTAAGCATAATATGGCTAATAATATGAGAGAGATTGATAATAATAAGACTAATAAGTATAGTAATTGTCGTTCTATAGATCATATAATCATAATATGGCTAATAATATGGGTTAGATTGATAGTTATAAGAGTAATAAGTATAGTAATTGTCGTCCTATTGATCATATAAGCATAATATGGCTAATAATATGAGTTAGATTGATAATAATAAGAGTAATAAGTATAGTAATTGTCGTTCTATCGATCATGTCTGCATAATATGGTTAATAATATGAGTTAGATTGATAAGAGTGAGTGTAATAAGTATAGCAATTGTCGTTCCGTCGATCATATAAGCATAATATGGCTAATAATATGAGTTAGATTGATAATAATAAGAGCAATAAGTATAGTAATTGTAGTTCTATCAATCATATCTGCATAATAGGGTTAATAATATGAGTTAGATTGATAATAGTGAGTGTAATAAGTATAGTAATCGTCGTTCTGTCGATCATATAAGCATAATATGGCTAATAATATGAGTTAGATTGATAATAATAAGAGTAATAAGTATAGTAATTGTCGTTCTATCGATCATATCTGCATAATATGGTTAATAATATGAGTAAGATTGATAATAGTGAGTGTAATAAGTATAGCAATTGTCGTTCCGTCGATCATATAAGCATAATATGGCTAATAATATGAGTTAGATAGATAATAATAATAGTAGTGAGTATAGCAATTGTCGTTCTATCGATCATGTAAGCAAAATATGGCTAATAATATGAGTTAGATTCATAATAATAAGAGTAATAAGTATAGTAATTGTCGTTCTGTCGATCACATAAGCATAATATGGCTAATAATATGAGTTAGATTGATAATAATAAGAGTAATAAGTATAGTAATGGTCGTTCTATCAAACATACAAGCATTATATGGCTAATAATATGAGTTAGATTGATAATAATAAGAGTAATAAGTATAGTAATTGTCGTTCTATCGATCATATCTGCATAATATGGTTAATAATATGAGTTAAATTGATAATAGTGAGTGTAATAAGTATAGTAATCGTCGTTCTGTCGATCATATAAGCATAATATGGCTAATAATATGAGTTAGATTGATAATAATAAGAGCAATAAGTATAGTAATTGTAGTTCTATGAATCATATCTGCATAATATGGTTAATAATATGAGTTAGATTGATAATAGTGAGTGTAATAAGTATAGTAATTGTCGTTCTGTCGATCATATAAGCATAATATGGCTAATAATATGAGCTAGATTGATAATAATAAGAGCAATAAGTATAGTAATTGTAGTTCTATCAATCATATCTGCATAATATGGTTAATAATATGAGTTAGATTCATAATAATAAGAGTAATAAGTATAGTAATTGTCGTTCTATCGATCATATCTGCATAATATGGTTAATAATATGAGTTAGATTGATAATAGTGAGTGTAATAAGTATAGTAATCGTCGTTCTGTCGATCATATAAGCATAATATGGCTAATAATATGAGTTAGATTGATAATAATAAGAGCAATAAGTATAGTAATTGTAGTTCTATGAATCATATCTGCATAATATGGTTAATAATATGAGTTAGATTGATATTAGTGAGTGTAATAAGTATAGTAATTGTCGTTCCGTCCATCATATAAGCATAATATGGCTAATAATATGAGTTAGATTGATAATAATAAGAGCAATAAGTATAGTAATTGTAGTTCTATCAATCATATCTGCATAATATGGTTAATAATATGAGTTAGATTCATAATAATAAGAGTAATAAGTATAGTAATTGTCGTTCTGTCGATCACATAAGCATAATATGGCTAATAATATGAGTTAGATTGATAATAATAAGAGCAATAAGTATAGTAATTGTAGTTCTATCAATCATATCTGCATAATGTGGTTAATAATATGAGTTAGATTCATAATAATAAGAGTAATAAGTATAGTAATTGTCGTTCTGTCGATCACATAAGCATAATATGGCTAATAATATGAGCTAGATTGATAATAATAAGAGTAATGAGTATAGTAATCGTCGTTCTGTCGATCATATAAGCATAATATGGCTAATAATATGAGTTAGATTGATAATAATAAGAGCAATAAGTATAGTAATTGTAGTTCTATCAATCATATCTGCATAATATGGTTAATAATATGAGTTAGATTCATAATAATAAGAGTAATAAGTATAGTAATTGCCGTTCTGTCGATCACATAAGCATAATATGGCTAATAATATGAGTTAGATTGATAATAATAAGAGTAATAAGTATAGTAATGGTCGTTCTATCGATCATACAAGCATTATATGGCTAATAATATGAGTTAGATGGTAATAATAAGAGTAATATGTATAGTAATTGTCGTTCTATCGATCATATCTGCATAATATGGTTAATAATATGAGTTAGATTGATAATAGTGAGTGTAATAAGTATAGTAATCGTCGTTCTGTCGATCATATAAGCATAATATGGCTAATAATATGAGTTAGATTGATAATAATAAGAGCAATAAGTATAGTAGATGTAGTTCTATCAATCATATCTGCATAATATGGTTAATAATATGAGTTAGATTCATAATAATAAGAGTAATAAGTATAGTAATTGTCGTTCTATCGATCATATCTGCATAATATGGTTAATAATATGAGTTAGATTGATAATAGTGAGTGTAATAAGTATAGTAATTGTGGTTCTGTCGATCATATAAGCATAATATGGCGAATAATATGAGTTAGATTGATAATAATAAGAGTAATAAGTATAGTAATTGTCGTTCTTTCGATCATATAAGCATAATATGGCTAATAATATGAGCTAGATTGATAATAATAAGAGTAATGAGTATCGTAATTGTCGTTCTATCGATCATATAAGCGTAATATGGCTAATAATATGAGTTAGATTGATAAAAATAAGAGCAATAAGTATAGTAATTGTAGTTCTATCAATCATATCTGCATAATATAGTTAATAATATGAGTTAGATTCATAATAATAAGAGTAATAAGTATAGTAATTGTCGTTCTGTCGATCACATAAGCATAATATGGCTAATAATATGAGTTAGATTGATAATAATAAGAGTAATAAGTATAGTAATCGTCGTTCTGTCGATCATATAAGCATAATATGGCTAATAATATGAGTTAGATTGATAATAATAAGAGCAATAAGTATAGTAATTGTAGTTCTATCAATCATATCTGCATAATATGGTTAATAATATGAGTTAGATTCATAATAATAAGAGTAATAAGTATAGTAATTGTCGTTCTGTCGATCACATAAGCATAATATGGCTAATAATATGAGTTACATTGATAATAATAAGAGTAATAAGTATAGTAATTGTCGTTCTATCGATCATATCTGCATAATATGGTTAATAATATGAGTTAGATTGATAATAGTGAGTGTAATAAGTATAGTAATCGTCGTTCTGTCGATCATATAAGCATAATATGGCTAATAATATGAGTTAGATTGATAATAATAAGAGCAATAAGTATAGTAATTGTAGTTCTATGAATCATATCTGCATAATATGGTTAATAATATGAGTTAGATTGATATTAGTGAGTGTAATAAGTATAGTAATTGTCGTTCCGTCCATCATATAAGCATAATATGGCTAATAATATGAGTTAGATTGATAATAATAAGAGCAATAAGTATAGTAATTGTAGTTCTATCAATCATATCTGCATAATATGGTTAATAATATGAGTTAGATTCATAATAATAAGAGTAATAAGTATAGTAATTGTCGTTCTGTCGATCACATAAGCATAATATGGCTAATAATATGAGTTAGATTGATAATAATAAGAGCAATAAGTATAGTAATTGTAGTTCTATCAATCATATCTGCATAATATGGTTAATAATATGAGTTAGATTCATAATAATAAGAGCAATAAGTATAGTAATTGTAGTTCTATCAATCATATCTGCATAATATGGTTAATAATATGAGTTAGATTCATAATAATAAGAGTAATAAGTATAGTAATTGCCGTTCTGTCGATCACATAAGCATAATATGGCTAATAATATGAGTTAGATTGATAATAATAAGAGTAATAAGTATAGTAATGGTCGTTCTATCGATCATACAAGCATTATATGGCTAATAATATGAGTTAGATGGTAATAATAAGAGTAATAAGTATAGTAATTGTCGTTCTATCGATCATATCTGCATAATATGGTTAATAATATGAGTTAGATTGATAATAGTGAGTGTAATAAGTATAGTAATCGTCGTTCTGTCGATCATATAAGCATAATATGGCTAATAATATGAGTTAGATTGATAATAATAAGAGCAATAAGTATAGTAGATGTAGTTCTATCAATCATATCTGCATAATATGGTTAATAATATGAGTTAGATTCATAATAATAAGAGTAATAAGTATAGTAATTGTCGTTCTATCGATCATATCTGCATAATATGGTTAATAATATGAGTTAGATTGATAATAGTGAGTGTAATAAGTATAGTAATTGTGGTTCTGTCGATCATATAAGCATAATATGGCGAATAATATGAGTTAGATTGATAATAATAAGAGTAATAAGTATAGTAATTGTCGTTCTTTCGATCATATAAGCATAATATGGCTAATAATATGAGCTAGATTGATAATAATAAGAGTAATGAGTATCGTAATTGTCGTTCTATCGATCATATAAGCGTAATATGGCTAATAGTATGAGTTAGATTTGATAATAATAAGAGTAATGAGTATAGTGAATGTCGTTCTATCGATCATTTAAGCATAATATGGCTAATAATATGAGAGAGATTGATAATAATAAGACTAATAAGTATAGTAATTGTCGTTCTATCGATCATATAATCATAATATGGCTAATAATATGGGTTAGATTGATAATTATAAGAGTAATAAATACAGTAATTGTCGTTCTATCGATCATATAAGCATTATATGGCTAATAATATGAGTTAGATTGATAATAATAAGAGTAATAAGTATAGTAATTGTCGTTCTATCGATCATATCTACATAATATGGTTAATAATATGAGTTAGATTGAAAATTGTGAGTGTAATAAGTATAGTAATCGTCGTTCTGTCGATCATATAACCATAATATGGCTAATAATATGAGTTAGATTGATAAAAATAAGAGCAATAAGTATAGTAATTGTAGTTCTATCAATCATATCTGCATAATATAGTTAATAATATGAGTTAGATTCATAATAATAAGAGTAATAAGTATAGTAATTGTCGTTCTGTCGATCACATAAGCATAATATGGCTAATAATATGAGTTAGATTGATAATAATAAGAGTAATAAGTATAGTAATCGTCGTTCTGTCGATCATATAAGCATAATATGGCTAATAATATGAGTTAGATTGATAATAATAAGAGCAATAAGTATAGTAATTGTAGTTCTATCAATCATATCTGCATAATATGGTTAATAATATGAGTTAGATTCATAATAATAAGAGTAATAAGTATAGTAATTGTCGTTCTGTCGATCACATAAGCATAATATGGCTAATAATATGAGTTACATTGATAATAATAAGAGTAATAAGTATAGTAATTGTCGTTCTATCGATCATATCTGCATAATATGGTTAATAATATGAGTTAGATTGATAATAGTGAGTGTAATAAGTATAGTAATTGTCGTTCCGTCGATCATATAAGCATAATATGGCTAGTAATATGAGTTAGATTGATAATAATAAGAATAATAAGTATAGTAATTATCGTTCTACCGATCGTATAAGCATAATATGGCTAATAATATGAGTTAGATTGATAATAATAAGAGTAATAAGTATAGTAATGGTCGTTCTATCGATCATACAAGCATTATATGGCTAATAATATGAGTTAGATTGATAATAATAAGAGTAATAAGTATAGTAATTGTCGTTCTATCGATCATATCTGCATAATATGGTTAATAATATGAGTTAGATTGATCATAGTGAGTGTAATAAGTATAGTAATCGTCGTTCTGTCGATCATATAAGCATAATATGGCTAATAATATGAGTTAGATTGATAATAATAAGAGCAATAAGTATAGTAATTGTAGTTCTATGAATCATATCTGCATAATATGGTTAATAATATGAGTTAGATTCATAATAATAAGAGTAATAAGTATAGTAATTGTCGTTCTGTCGATCACATAATCATAATATGGCTAATAATATGAGTTACATTGATAATAATAAGAGTAATAAGTATAGTAATTGTCGTTCTATCGATCATATCTGCATAATATGGTTAATAATATGAGTTAGATTGATAATAGTGAGTGTAATAAGTATAGTAATTGTCGTTCTGTCGATCATATAAGCATAATATGGCTAATAATATGAGTTGGATTGATAACAATAAGAGTAAGAAGTAGAGTAATTGTCGTCCTATTGATCATATAAGCATAATATGGCTAATAATATGAGTTAGATTGATAATAATACGAGTAATAAGTATAGTAATTGTCGTTCTATCGATCATATCTGCATAATATGGTTAATAATATGAGTTAGATTGATAATAGTGAGTGTAATAAGTATAGTAATTGTGGTTCTGTCGATCATATAAGCATAATATGGCTAATAATATGAGTTAGATTGACAATAATAAGAGTAATAAGTATAGTAATTGTCGTTCTATCGGTCATATAAGCATAATATGGCTAATAATATGAGCTAGATTGATAATAATAAGAGCAATGAGTATAGTAATTATCGTTCTACCGATCGTATAGGCATAATATGGCTAATAATATGAGTTAGATTGATAATAATAAGAGTAATGAGTATAGTAAATGTCGTTCTATCGATCATTTAAGCATAATATGGCTAATAATATGAGAGAGATTGATAATAATAAGACTAATAAGTATAGTAATTGTCGTTCTATCGATCATATAATCATAATATGGCTAATAATATGGGTTAGATTGATAATTATAAGAGTAATAAGTAGAGTAATTGTCGTCCTATTGATCATATAAGCATAATATGGCTAATAATATGAGTTAGATTGATAATAATAAGAGTAATAAGTATAGTAATTGTCGTTCTATCGATCATGTCTGCATAATATGGTTAATAATATGAGTTAGATTGATAATAGTGAGTGTAATAAGTATAGCAATTGTCGTTCCGTCGATCATATAAGCATAATATGGCTAATAATATGAGTTAGATTGATAATAATAAGAGCAATAAGTATAGTAATTGTAGTTCTATCAATCATATCTGCATAATAGGGTTAATAATATGAGTTAGATTGATAATAGTGAGTGTAATAAGTATAGTAATCGTCGTTCTGTCGATCATATAAGCATAATATGGCTAATAATATGAGTTAGATTGATAATAATAAGAGTAATAAGTATAGTAATTGTCGTTCTATCGATCATATCTGCATAATATGGTTAATAATATGAGTTAGATTGATAATAGTGAGTGTAATAAGTATAGCAACTGTCGTTCCGTCGATCATATAAGCATAATATGGCTAATAATATGAGTTAGATTGATAATAATAAGAGCAATAAGTATAGTAGTTGTCGTTCTATCGATCATTTAAGCATAATATGGCTAATAATATGAGTGAGATTGATAATAATATTAGTAAAAAGTAGAGTAATTGTCGTTCTATCGATCATATCTGCATAATATGGTTAATAATATGAGTTAGATTGATAATAGTGAGTGTAATAAGTATAGTAATTGTCGTTCTATCGATCATATAAGCATAATATGGCTAATAATATGAGTTAGATAGATAATAATAATAGTAGTGAGTATAGCAATTGTCGTTCTATCGATCATGTAAGCAAAATATGGCTAATAATATGAGTTAGATTCATAATAATAAGAGTAATAAGTATAGTAATTGTCGTTCTGTCGATCACATAAGCATAATATGGCTAATAATATGAGTTAGATTGATAATAATAAGAGTAATAAGTATAGTAATGGTCGTTCTATCAAACATACAAGCATTATATGGCTAATAATATGAGTTAGATTGATAATAATAAGAGTAATAAGTATAGTAATTGTCGTTCTATCGATCATATCTGCATAATATGGTTAATAATATGAGTTAAATTGATAATAGTGAGTGTAATAAGTATAGTAATCGTCGTTCTGTCGATCATATAAGCATAATATGGCTAATAATATGAGTTAGATTGATAATAATAAGAGCAATAAGTATAGTAATTGTAGTTCTATGAATCATATCTGCATAATATGGTTAATAATATGAGTTAGATTCATAATAATAAGAGTAATAAGTATAGTAATTGTCGTTCTGTCGATCACATAAGCATAATATGGCTAATAATATGAGTTACATTGATAATAATAAGAGTAATAAGTATAGTAATTGTCGTTCTATCGAGCATATCTGCATAATATGGTTAATAATATGAGTTAGATTGATAATAGTGAGTGTAATAAGTATAGTAATTGTCGTTCTGTCGATCATATAAGCATAATACGGCTAATAATATGAGTTAGATTGATAATAATAAGAATAATAAGTATAGTAATTATCGTTCTACCCATCAGATAAGCATAATATGGTTAATAATATGAGTTAGATTCATAATAATAAGAGTAATAAGTATAGTAATTGTCGTTCTGTCGATCACATAAGCATAATATGGCTAATAATATGAGCTAGATTGATAATAATAAGAGTAATGAGTATAGTAATTGACGTTCTATCGATCATATAAGCATAATATGGCTAATAATATGAGTTAGATTTGATAATAATAAGAGTAATGAGTATAGTAAATGTCGTTCTATCGATCATTTAAGCATAATATGGCTAATAATATGAGAGAGATTGATAATAATAAGACTAATAAGTATAGTAATTGTCGTTCTATCGATCATATAATTATAATATGGCTAATAATATGGGTTAGATTGATAATTATAAGAGTAATAAGTATAGTAATTGTCGTTCTATCGATCATATAAGCATTATATGGCTAATAATATGAGTTAGATTGATAATAATAAGAGTAATAAGTATAGTAATTGTCGTTCTATCGATCATATCTGCATAATATGGTTAATAATATGAGTTATATTGAAAATAGTGAGTGTAATAAGTATAGTAATCGTCGTTCTGTCGATCATATAAGCATAATATGGCTAATAATATGAGTTAGATTGATAATAATAAGAGCAATAAGTATAGTAATTGTAGTTCTATGAATCATATCTGCATAATATGGTTAATAATATGAGTTAGATTCATAATAATAAGAGTAATAAGTATAGTAATTGTCGTTCTGTCGATCACATAAGCATAATATGGCTAATAATATGAGTTACATTGATAATAATAAGAGTAATAAGTATAATAATTGTCGTTCTATCGAGCATATCTGCATAATATGGTTAATAATATGAGTTAGATTGATAATAGTGAGTGTAATAAGTATAGTAATTGTCGTTCTGTCGATCATATAAGCATAATACGGCTAATAATATGAGTTAGATTGATAATAATAAGAATAATAAGTATAGTAATTATCGTTCTACCCATCAGATAAGCATAATATGGTTAATAATATGAGTTAGATTCATAATAATAAGAGTAATAAGTATAGTAATTGTCGTTCTGTCGATCACATAAGCATAATATGGCTAATAATATGAGCTAGATTGATAATAATAAGAGTAATGAGTATAGTAATTGACGTTCTATCGATCATATAAGCATAATATGGCTAATAATATGAGTTAGATTTGATAATAATAAGAGTAATGAGTATAGTAAATGTCGTTCTATCGATCATTTAAGCATAATATGGCTAATAATATGAGAGAGATTGATAATAATAAGACTAATAAGTATAGTAATTGTCGTTCTATCGATCATATAATTATAATATGGCTAATAATATGGGTTAGATTGATAATTATAAGAGTAATAAGTATAGTAATTGTCGTTCTATCGATCATATAAGCATTATATGGCTAATAATATGAGTTAGATTGATAATAATAAGAGTAATAAGTATAGTAATTGTCGTTCTATCGATCATATCTGCATAATATGGTTAATAATATGAGTTATATTGAAAATAGTGAGTGTAATAAGTATAGTAATCGTCGTTCTGTCGATCATATAACCATAATATGGCTAATAATATGAGTTAGATTGATAAAAATAAGAGCAATAAGTATAGTAATTGTAGTTCTATCAATCATATCTGCATAATATGGTTAATAATATGAGTTAGATTCATAATAATAAGAGTAATAAGTATAGTAATTGTCGTTCTGTCGATCACATAAGCATAATATGGCTAATAATATGAGTTAGATTGATAATAATAAGAGTAATAAGTATAGTAATTGTCGTTCTATCGATCATATCTGCATAATATGGTTAATAATATGAGTTAGATTGATAATAGTGAGTGTAATAAGTATAGTAATCGTCGTTCTGTCGATCATATAAGCATAATATGGCTAATAATATGAGTTAGATTGATAATAATAAGAGCAATAAGTATAGTAATTGTAGTTCTATGAATCATATCTGCATAATATGGTTAATAATATGAGTTAGATTGATATTAGTGAGTGTAATAAGTATAGTAATTGTCGTTCCGTCCATCATATAAGCATAATATGGCTAATAATATGAGTTAGATTGATAATAATAAGAGCAATAAGTATAGTAATTGTAGTTCTATCAATCATATCTGCATAATATGGTTAATAATATGAGTTAGATTCATAATAATAAGAGTAATAAGTATAGTAATTGTCGTTCTGTCGATCACATAAGCATAATATGGCTAATAATATGAGTTAGATTGATAATAATAAGAGCAATAAGTATAGTAATTGTAGTTCTATCAATCATATCTGCATAATATGGTTAATAATATGAGTTAGATTCATAATAATAAGAGTAATAAGTATAGTAATTGTCGTTCTGTCGATCACATAAGCATAATATGGCTAATAATATGAGCTAGATTGATAATAATAAGAGTAATGAGTATAGTAATCGTCGTTCTGTCGATCATATAAGCATAATATGGCTAATAATATGAGTTAGATTGATAATAATAAGAGCAATAAGTATAGTAATTGTAGTTCTATCAATCATATCTGCATAATATGGTTAATAATATGAGTTAGATTCATAATAATAGGAGTAATAAGTATAGTAATTGCCGTTCTGTCGATCACATAAGCATAATATGGCTAATAATATGAGTTAGATTGATAATAATAAGAGTAATAAGTATAGTAATGGTCGTTCTATCGATCATACAAGCATTATATGGCTAATAATATGAGTTAGATGGAAATAATAAGAGTAATAAGTATAGTAATTGTCGTTCTATCGATCATATCTGCATAATATGGTTAATAATATGAGTTAGATTGATAATAGTGAGTGTAATAAGTATAGTAATCGTCGTTCTGTCGATCATATAAGCATAATATGGCTAATAATATGAGTTAGATTGATAATAATAAGAGCAATAAGTATAGTAGATGTAGTTCTATCAATCATATCTGCATAATATGGTTAATAATATGAGTTCGATTCATAATAATAAGAGTAATCAGTATAGTAATTGTCGTTCTATCGATCATATCTGCATAATATGGTTAATAATATGAGTTAGATTGATAATAATAAGAGTAATAAGTATAGTAATTGTCGTTCTATCGATCATATCTGCATAATATGGTTAATAATATGAGTTATATTGAAAATAGTGAGTGTAATAAGTATAGTAATCGTCGTTCTGTCGATCATATAAGCATAATATGGCTAATAATATGAGTTAGATTGATAATAATAAGAGCAATAAGTATAGTAATTGTAGTTCTATGAATCATATCTGCATAATATGGTTAATAATATGAGTTAGATTCATAATAATAAGAGTAATAAGTATAGTAATTGTCGTTCTGTCGATCACATAAGCATAATATGGCTAATAATATGAGTTACATTGATAATAATAAGAGTAATAAGTATAGTAATTGTCGTTCTATCGAGCATATCTGCATAATATGGTTAATAATATGAGTTAGATTGATAATAGTGAGTGTAATAAGTATAGTAATTGTCGTTCTGTCGATCATATAAGCATAATACGGCTAATAATATGAGTTAGATTGATAATAATAAGAATAATAAGTATAGTAATTATCGTTCTACCCATCAGATAAGCATAATATGGTTAATAATATGAGTTAGATTCATAATAATAAGAGTAATAAGTATAGTAATTGTCGTTCTGTCGATCACATAAGCATAATATGGCTAATAATATGAGCTAGATTGATAATAATAAGAGTAATGAGTATAGTAATTGACGTTCTATCGATCATATAAGCATAATATGGCTAATAATATGAGTTAGATTTGATAATAATAAGAGTAATGAGTATAGTAAATGTCGTTCTATCGATCATTTAAGCATAATATGGCTAATAATATGAGAGAGATTGATAATAATAAGACTAATAAGTATAGTAATTGTCGTTCTATCGATCATATAATTATAATATGGCTAATAATATGGGTTAGATTGATAATTATAAGAGTAATAAGTATAGTAATTGTCGTTCTATCGATCATATAAGCATTATATGGCTAATAATATGAGTTAGATTGATAATAATAAGAGTAATAAGTATAGTAATTGTCGTTCTATCGATCATATCTGCATAATATGGTTAATAATATGAGTTATATTGAAAATAGTGAGTGTAATAAGTATAGTAATCGTCGTTCTGTCGATCATATAACCATAATATGGCTAATAATATGAGTTAGATTGATAAAAATAAGAGCAATAAGTATAGTAATTGTAGTTCTATCAATCATATCTGCATAATATGGTTAATAATATGAGTTAGATTCATAATAATAAGAGTAATAAGTATAGTAATTGTCGTTCTGTCGATCACATAAGCATAATATGGCTAATAATATGAGTTAGATTGATAATAATAAGAGTAATAAGTATAGTAATTGTCGTTCTATCGATCATATCTGCATAATATGGTTAATAATATGAGTTAGATTGATAATAGTGAGTGTAATAAGTATAGTAATCGTCGTTCTGTCGATCATATAAGCATAATATGGCTAATAATATGAGTTAGATTGATAATAATAAGAGCAATAAGTATAGTAATTGTAGTTCTATGAATCATATCTGCATAATATGGTTAATAATATGAGTTAGATTGATATTAGTGAGTGTAATAAGTATAGTAATTGTCGTTCCGTCCATCATATAAGCATAATATGGCTAATAATATGAGTTAGATTGATAATAATAAGAGCAATAAGTATAGTAATTGTAGTTCTATCAATCATATCTGCATAATATGGTTAATAATATGAGTTAGATTCATAATAATAAGAGTAATAAGTATAGTAATTGTCGTTCTGTCGATCACATAAGCATAATATGGCTAATAATATGAGTTAGATTGATAATAATAAGAGCAATAAGTATAGTAATTGTAGTTCTATCAATCATATCTGCATAATATGGTTAATAATATGAGTTAGATTCATAATAATAAGAGTAATAAGTATAGTAATTGTCGTTCTGTCGATCACATAAGCATAATATGGCTAATAATATGAGCTAGATTGATAATAATAAGAGTAATGAGTATAGTAATCGTCGTTCTGTCGATCATATAAGCATAATATGGCTAATAATATGAGTTAGATTGATAATAATAAGAGCAATAAGTATAGTAATTGTAGTTCTATCAATCATATCTGCATAATATGGTTAATAATATGAGTTAGATTCATAATAATAGGAGTAATAAGTATAGTAATTGCCGTTCTGTCGATCACATAAGCATAATATGGCTAATAATATGAGTTAGATTGATAATAATAAGAGTAATAAGTATAGTAATGGTCGTTCTATCGATCATACAAGCATTATATGGCTAATAATATGAGTTAGATGGAAATAATAAGAGTAATAAGTATAGTAATTGTCGTTCTATCGATCATATCTGCATAATATGGTTAATAATATGAGTTAGATTGATAATAGTGAGTGTAATAAGTATAGTAATCGTCGTTCTGTCGATCATATAAGCATAATATGGCTAATAATATGAGTTAGATTGATAATAATAAGAGCAATAAGTATAGTAGATGTAGTTCTATCAATCATATCTGCATAATATGGTTAATAATATGAGTTCGATTCATAATAATAAGAGTAATCAGTATAGTAATTGTCGTTCTATCGATCATATCTGCATAATATGGTTAATAATATGAGTTAGATTGATAATAGTGAGTGTAATAAGTATAGTAATCGTCGTTCTGTCGATCATATAAGCATAATATGGCTAATAATATGAGTTAGATTGATAATAATAAGAGCAATAAGTATAGTAATTGTAGTTCTATGAATCATATCTGCATAATATGGTTAATAATATGAGTTAGATTGATATTAGTGAGTGTAATAATTATAGCAATTGCCGTTCCGTCGATCATATAAGCATAATATGGCTAATAATATGAGTTAGATTGATAATAATAAGAGCAATAAGTATAGTAATTGTAGTTCTATCAATCATATCTGCATAATATGGTTAATAATATGAGTTAGATTCATAATAATAAGAGTAATAAGTATAGTAATTGTCGTTCTGTCGATCACATAAGCATAATATGGCTAATAATATGAGTTAGATTGATAATAATAAGAGCAATAAGTATAGTAATTGTAGTTCTATCAATCATATCTGCATAATATGGTTAATAATATGAGTTTGATTCATAATAATAAGAGTAATAAGTATAGTAATTGTCGTTCTGTCGATCACATAAGCATAATATGGCTAATAATATGAGCTAGATTGATAATAATAAGAGTAATGAGTATAGTAATCGTCGTTCTGTCGATCATATAAGCATAATATGGCTAATAATATGAGTTAGATTGATAATAATAAGAGCAATAAGTATAGTAATTATCGTTCTACCGATCATATAAGCATAATATGGCTAATAATATGAGTTAGATTGATAATAATAAGAGTAAAAAGTAGAGTTAATGTCGTTCTATCGATCATATAAGCATAATATGGCTAATAATATGAGTTAGATTGATAATAGTGAGTGTAATAAGTATAGTAATTGTAATTCTGTCGATCATATAAGCATAATATGGCTAATAATATGAGTTAGATTGATAATAATAAGAGTAATAAGTATAGTAATTGTCGTTCTATCGATCATATAAGCATAATATGGCTAATAATATGAGCTAGATTGATAATAATAAGAGAAATGAGTATAGTAATTGTCGTTCTATCGATCATATAAGCATAATATGGCTAATAATATGAGTTAGATTTGATAATAATAAGAGAAATGAGTATAGTAGATGTCGTTCTATCGATCATTTAAGCATAATATGGCTAATAATATGAGAGAGATTGATAATAATAAGACTAATAAGTATAGTAATTGTCGTTCTATCGATCATATAATTATAATATGGCTAATAATATGGGTTAGATTGATAATTATAAGAGTAATAAGTATAGTAATTGTCGTTCTATCGATCATATAAGCATTGTATGGCTAATAATATGAGTTAGATTGATAATAATAAGAGTAATAAGTATAGTAATTGTCGTTCTATCGATCATATCTGCATAATATGGTTAATAATATGAGTTAGATTGATAATAATAAGAGCAATAAGTATAGTAATTGTAGTTCTATCAATCATATCTGCATAATATGGTTAATAATATGAGTTAGATTCATAATAATAAGAGTAATAAGTATAGTAATTGTCGTTCTACCGATCGTATAAGCATAATATGGCTAATAATATGAGTTAGATTGATAATAATAAGAGTAAAAAGTAGAGTAATTGTCGTTCTATCGACCATATAAGCATAATATGGCTAATAATATGAGTTAGATTGATAATAATAAGAGTAATAAGTAGGGTAATTGTCGTTCTATCGATCATATCAGCATAATATGGTTAATAATATGAGTTAGATTGATAATAGTGAGTGTAATAAGTATAGTAATTGTGGTTCTGTCGATCATATAAGCATAATATGGCGAATAATATGAGTTAGATTGATAATATTAAGAGTAATAAGTATAGTAATTGTCGTTCTTTCGATCATATAAGCATAATATGGCTAATAATATGAGCTAGATTGATAATAATAAGAGTAATGAGTATAGTAATTGTCGTTCTATCGATCATATAAGCATAATATGGCTAATAGTATGAGTTAGATTTGATAATAATAAGAGTAATGAGTATAGTGAATGTCGTTCTATCGATCATTTAAGCATAATATGGCTAATAATATGAGAGAGATTGATAATAATAAGACTAATAAGTATAGTAATTGTCGTTCTATCGATCATATAATCATAATATGGCTAATAATATGGGTTAGATTGATAATTATAAGAGTAATATGTATAGTAATTGTCGTTCTATCGATCATATCTGCATAATATGGTTAATAATATGAGTTAGATTGATAATAGTGAGTGTAATAAGTATAGTAATCGTCGTTCTGTCGATCATATAATTATAATATGGCTAATAATAGGGCTTAGATTGATAATTATAAGAGTAATAAGTATAGTAATTGTCGTTCTATCGATCATATAAGCATTGTATGGCTAATAATATGAGTTAGATTGATAATAATAAGAGTAATAAGTATAGTAATTGTCGTTCTATCGATCATATCTGCATAATATGGTTAATAATATGAGTTAGATTGATAATAGTGAGTGTAATAAGTATAGTAATCGTCGTTCTGTCGATCATATAAGCATAATATGGCTAATAATATGAGTTAGATTGATAATAATAAGAGCAATAAGTATAGTAGATGTAGTTCTATCAATCATATCTGCATAATATGGTTAATAATATGAGTTCGATTCATAATAATAAGAGTAATCAGTATAGTAATTGTCGTTCTATCGATCATATCTGCATAATATGGTTAATAATATGAGTTAGATTGATAATAGTGAGTGTAATAAGTATAGTAATCGTCGTTCTGTCGATCATATAAGCATAATATGGCTAATAATATGAGTTAGATTGATAATAATAAGAGCAATAAGTATAGTAATTGTAGTTCTATGAATCATATCTGCATAATATGGTTAATAATATGAGTTAGATTGATATTAGTGAGTGTAATAATTATAGCAATTGCCGTTCCGTCGATCATATAAGCATAATATGGCTAATAATATGAGTTAGATTGATAATAATAAGAGCAATAAGTATAGTAATTGTAGTTCTATCAATCATATCTGCATAATATGGTTAATAATATGAGTTAGATTCATAATAATAAGAGTAATAAGTATAGTAATTGTCGTTCTGTCGATCACATAAGCATAATATGGCTAATAATATGAGTTAGATTGATAATAATAAGAGCAATAAGTATAGTAATTGTAGTTCTATCAATCATATCTGCATAATATGGTTAATAATATGAGTTTGATTCATAATAATAAGAGTAATAAGTATAGTAATTGTCGTTCTGTCGATCACATAAGCATAATATGGCTAATAATATGAGCTAGATTGATAATAATAAGAGTAATGAGTATAGTAATCGTCGTTCTGTCGATCATATAAGCATAATATGGCTAATAATATGAGTTAGATTGATAATAATAAGAGCAATAAGTATAGTAATTGTAGTTCTATCAATCATATCTGCATAATATGGTTAATAATATGAGTTTGATTCATAATAATAAGAGTAATAAGTATAGTAATTGTCGTTCTGTCGATCACATAAGCATAATATGGCTAATAATATGAGCTAGATTGATAATAATAAGAGTAATGAGTATAGTAATCGTCGTTCTGTCGATCATATAAGCATAATATGGCTAATAATATGAGTTAGATTGATAATAATAAGAGCAATAAGTATAGTAATTATCGTTCTACCGATCATATAAGCATAATATGGCTAATAATATGAGTTAGATTGATAATAATAAGAGTAAAAAGTAGAGTTAATGTCGTTCTATCGATCATATAAGCATAATATGGCTAATAATATGAGTTAGATTGATAATAGTGAGTGTAATAAGTATAGTAATTGTAATTCTGTCGATCATATAAGCATAATATGGCTAATAATATGAGTTAGATTGATAATAATAAGAGTAATAAGTATAGTAATTGTCGTTCTATCGATCATATAAGCATAATATGGCTAATAATATGAGCTAGATTGATAATAATAAGAGAAATGAGTATAGTAATTGTCGTTCTATCGATCATATAAGCATAATATGGCTAATAATATGAGTTAGATTTGATAATAATAAGAGAAATGAGTATAGTAGATGTCGTTCTATCGATCATTTAAGCATAATATGGCTAATAATATGAGAGAGATTGATAATAATAAGACTAATAAGTATAGTAATTGTCGTTCTATCGATCATATAATTATAATATGGCTAATAATATGGGTTAGATTGATAATTATAAGAGTAATAAGTATAGTAATTGTCGTTCTATCGATCATATAAGCATTGTATGGCTAATAATATGAGTTAGATTGATAATAATAAGAGTAATAAGTATAGTAATTGTCGTTCTATCGATCATATCTGCATAATATGGTTAATAATATGAGTTAGATTGATAATAATAAGAGCAATAAGTATAGTAATTGTAGTTCTATCAATCATATCTGCATAATATGGTTAATAATATGAGTTAGATTCATAATAATAAGAGTAATAAGTATAGTAATTGTCGTTCTACCGATCGTATAAGCATAATATGGCTAATAATATGAGTTAGATTGATAATAATAAGAGTAAAAAGTAGAGTAATTGTCGTTCTATCGACCATATAAGCATAATATGGCTAATAATATGAGTTAGATTGATAATAATAAGAGTAATAAGTAGGGTAATTGTCGTTCTATCGATCATATCAGCATAATATGGTTAATAATATGAGTTAGATTGATAATAGTGAGTGTAATAAGTATAGTAATTGTGGTTCTGTCGATCATATAAGCATAATATGGCGAATAATATGAGTTAGATTGATAATATTAAGAGTAATAAGTATAGTAATTGTCGTTCTTTCGATCATATAAGCATAATATGGCTAATAATATGAGCTAGATTGATAATAATAAGAGTAATGAGTATAGTAATTGTCGTTCTATCGATCATATAAGCATAATATGGCTAATAGTATGAGTTAGATTTGATAATAATAAGAGTAATGAGTATAGTGAATGTCGTTCTATCGATCATTTAAGCATAATATGGCTAATAATATGAGAGAGATTGATAATAATAAGACTAATAAGTATAGTAATTGTCGTTCTATCGATCATATAATCATAATATGGCTAATAATATGGGTTAGATTGATAATTATAAGAGTAATATGTATAGTAATTGTCGTTCTATCGATCATATCTGCATAATATGGTTAATAATATGAGTTAGATTGATAATAGTGAGTGTAATAAGTATAGTAATCGTCGTTCTGTCGATCATATAATTATAATATGGCTAATAATAGGGCTTAGATTGATAATTATAAGAGTAATAAGTATAGTAATTGTCGTTCTATCGATCATATCTGCATAATATGGTTAATAATATGAGTTAGATTGATAATAGTGAGTGTAATAAGTATAGTAATTGTCGTTCCGTCGATCATATAAGCATAATATGGCTAGTAATATGAGTTAGATTGATAATAATAAGAATAATAAGTATAGTAATTATCGTTCTACCGATCGTATAAGCATAATATGGCTAATAATATGAGTTAGATTGATAATAATAAGAGTAATAAGTATAGTAATGGTCGTTCTATCGATCATACAAGCATTATATGGCTAATAATATGAGTTAGATTGATAATAATAAGAGTAATAAGTATAGTAATTGTCGTTCTATCGATCATATCTGCATAATATGGTTAATAATATGAGTTAGATTGATCATAGTGAGTGTAATAAGTATAGTAATCGTCGTTCTGTCGATCATATAAGCATAATATGGCTAATAATATGAGTTAGATTGATAATAATAAGAGCAATAAGTATAGTAATTGTAGTTCTATGAATCATATCTGCATAATATGGTTAATAATATGAGTTAGATTCATAATAATAAGAGTAATAAGTATAGTAATTGTCGTTCTGTCGATCACATAATCATAATATGGCTAATAATATGAGTTACATTGATAATAATAAGAGTAATAAGTATAGTAATTGTCGTTCTATCGATCATATCTGCATAATATGGTTAATAATATGAGTTAGATTGATAATAGTGAGTGTAATAAGTATAGTAATTGTCGTTCTGTCGATCATATAAGCATAATATGGCTAATAATATGAGTTGGATTGATAACAATAAGAGTAAGAAGTAGAGTAATTGTCGTCCTATTGATCATATAAGCATAATATGGCTAATAATATGAGTTAGATTGATAATAATACGAGTAATAAGTATAGTAATTGTCGTTCTATCGATCATATCTGCATAATATGGTTAATAATATGAGTTAGATTGATAATAGTGAGTGTAATAAGTATAGTAATTGTGGTTCTGTCGATCATATAAGCATAATATGGCTAATAATATGAGTTAGATTGACAATAATAAGAGTAATAAGTATAGTAATTGTCGTTCTATCGATCATATAAGCATAATATGGCTAATAATATGAGCTAGATTGATAATAATAAGAGCAATGAGTATAGTAATTATCGTTCTACCGATCGTATAAGCATAATATGGCTAATAATATGAGTTAGATTGATAATAATAAGAGTAATGAGTATAGTAAATGTCGTTCTATCGATCATTTAAGCATAATATGGCTAATAATATGAGAGAGATTGATAATAATAAGACTAATAAGTATAGTAATTGTCGTTCTATCGATCATATAATCATAATATGGCTAATAATATGGGTTAGATTGATAATTATAAGAGTAATAAGTAGAGTAATTGTCGTCCTATTGATCATATAAGCATAATATGGCTAATAATATGAGTTAGATTGATAATAATAAGAGTAATAAGTATAGTAATTGTCGTTCTATCGATCATGTCTGCATAATATGGTTAATAATATGAGTTAGATTGATAATAGTGAGTGTAATAAGTATAGCAATTGTCGTTCCGTCGATCATATAAGCATAATATGGCTAATAATATGAGTTAGATTGATAATAATAAGAGCAATAAGTATAGTAATTGTAGTTCTATCAATCATATCTGCATAATAGGGTTAATAATATGAGTTAGATTGATAATAGTGAGTGTAATAAGTATAGTAATCGTCGTTCTGTCGATCATATAAGCATAATATGGCTAATAATATGAGTTAGATTGATAATAATAAGAGTAATAAGTATAGTAATTGTCGTTCTATCGATCATATCTGCATAATATGGTTAATAATATGAGTTAGATTGATAATAGTGAGTGTAATAAGTATAGCAATTGTCGTTCCGTCGACCATATAAGCATAATATGGCTAATAATATGAGTTAGATTGATAATAATAAGAGTAATAAGTATAGTAATTGTCGTTCTATCAATCATATCTGCATAATATGGTTAATAATATGAGTTAGATTGATAATAGTGAGTGTAATAAGTATAGCAATTGTCGTTCCGTCGATCATATAAGCATAATATGGCTAATAATATGAGTTAGATTGATAATAATAAGAGCAATAAGTATAGTAGTTGTCGTTCTATCGATCATTTAAGCATAATATGGCTAATAATATGAGAGAGATTGATAATAATAAGACTAATAAGTATAGTAATTGTCGTTCTATAGATCATATAATCATAATATGGCTAATAATATGGGTTAGATTGATAGTTATAAGAGTAATAAGTAGAGTAATTGTCGTCCTATTGATCATATAAGCATAAGATGGCTAATAATATGAGTTAGATTGATAATAATAAGAGTAATAAGTATAGTAATTGTCGTTCTATCGATCATGTCTGCATAATATGGTTAATAATATGAGTTAGATTGATAATAGTGAGTGTAATAAGTATAGCAATTGTCGTTCCGTCGATCATATAAGCATAATATGGCTAATAATATGAGTTAGATTGATAATAATAAGAGCAATAAGTATAGTAATTGTAGTTCTATCAATCATATCTGCATAATAGGGTTAATAATATGAGTTAGATTGATAATAGTGAGTGTAATAAGTATAGTAATCGTCGTTCTGTCGATCATATAAGCATAATATGGCTAATAATATGAGTTAGATTGATAATAATAAGAGTAATAAGTATAGTAATTGTCGTTCTATCGATCATATCTGCATAATATGGTTAATAATATGAGTTAGATTGATAATAGTGAGTGTAATAAGTATAGCAATTGTCGTTCCGTCGATCATATAAGCATAATATGGCTAATAATATGAGTTAGATTGATAATAATAAGAGCAATAAGTATAGTAGTTGTCGTTCTATCGATCATTTAAGCATAATATGGCTAATAATATGAGTGAGATTGATAATAATATTAGTAAAAAGTAGAGTAATTGTCGTTCTATCGATCATATCTGCATAATATGGTTAATAATATGAGTTAGATTGATAATAGTGAGTGTAATAAGTATAGTAATTGTCGTTCTATCGATCATATAAGCATAATATGGCTAATAATATGAGTTAGATAGATAATAATAATAGTAGTGAGTATAGCAATTGTCGTTCTATCGATCATGTAAGCAAAATATGGCTAATAATATGAGTTAGATTCATAATAATAAGAGTAATAAGTATAGTAATTGTCGTTCTGTCGATCACATAAGCATAATATGGCTAATAATATGAGTTAGATTGATAATAATAAGAGTAATAAGTATAGTAATGGTCGTTCTATCAAACATACAAGCATTATATGGCTAATAATATGAGTTAGATTGATAATAATAAGAGTAATAAGTATAGTAATTGTCGTTCTATCGATCATATAATTAAAATATGGCTAATAATATGGGTTAGATTGATAATTATAAGAGTAATAAGTATAGTAATTGTCGTTCTATCGATCATATAAGCATTATATGGCTAATAATATGAGTTAGATTGATAATAATAAGAGTAATAAGTATAGTAATTGTCGTTCTATCGATCATATCTGCATAATATGGTTAATAATATGAGTTATATTGAAAATAGTGAGTGTAATAAGTATAGTAATCGTCGTTCTGTCGATCATATAACCATAATATGGCTAATAATATGAGTTAGATTGATAAAAATAAGAGCAATAAGTATAGTAATTGTAGTTCTATCAATCATATCTGCATAATATGGTTAATAATATGAGTTAGATTCATAATAATAAGAGTAATAAGTATAGTAATTGTCGTTCTGTCGATCACATAAGCATAATATGGCTAATAATATGAGTTAGATTGATAATAATAAGAGTAATAAGTATAGTAATTGTCGTTCTATCGATCATATCTGCATAATATGGTTAATAATATGAGTTAGATTGATAATAGTGAGTGTAATAAGTATAGTAATCGTCGTTCTGTCGATCATATAAGCATAATATGGCTAATAATATGAGTTAGATTGATAATAATAAGAGCAATAAGTATAGTAATTGTAGTTCTATGAATCATATCTGCATAATATGGTTAATAATATGAGTTAGATTGATATTAGTGAGTGTAATAAGTATAGTAATTGTCGTTCCGTCCATCATATAAGCATAATATGGCTAATAATATGAGTTAGATTGATAATAATAAGAGCAATAAGTATAGTAATTGTAGTTCTATCAATCATATCTGCATAATATGGTTAATAATATGCGTTAGATTCATAATAATAAGAGTAATAAGTATAGTAATTGTCGTTCTGTCGATCACATAAGCATAATATGGCTAATAATATGAGTTAGATTGATAATAATAAGAGCAATAAGTATAGTAATTGTAGTTCTATCAATCATATCTGCATAATATGGTTAATAATATGAGTTAGATTCATAATAATAAGAGTAATAAGTATAGTAATTGCCGTTCTGTCGATCACATAAGCATAATATGGCTAATAATATGAGTTAGATTGATAATAATAAGAGTAATAAGTATAGTAATGGTCGTTCTATCGATCATACAAGCATTATATGGCTAATAATATGAGTTAGATGGTAATAATAAGAGTAATAAGTATAGTAATTGTCGTTCTATCGATCATATCTGCATAATATGGTTAATAATATGAGTTAGATTGATAATAGTGAGTGTAATAAGTATAGTAATCGTCGTTCTGTCGATCATATAAGCATAATATGGCTAATAATATGAGTTAGATTGATAATAATAAGAGCAATAAGTATAGTAATTGTAGTTCTATGAATCATATCTGCATAATATGGTTAATAATATGAGTTAGATTGATATTAGTGAGTGTAATAATTATAGCAATTGCCGTTCCGTCGATCATATAAGCATAATATGGCTAATAATATGAGTTAGATTGATAATAATAAGAGCAATAAGTATAGTAATTGTAGTTCTATCAATCATATCTGCATAATATGGTTAATAATATGAGTTAGATTCATAATAATAAGAGTAATAAGTATAGTAATTGTCGTTCTGTCGATCACATAAGCATAATATGGCTAATAATATGAGCTAGATTGATAATAATAAGAGTAATGAGTATAGTAATCGTCGTTCTGTCGATCATATAAGCATAATATGGCTAATAATATGAGTTAGATTGATAATAATAAGAGAAATGAGTATAGTAATTGTCGTCCTATCGATCATATAAGCATAATATGGCTAATAATATGAGTTAGATTGATAATAATAAGAGTAATGAGTATTGTAATTGTCGTTCTATAGATCATATCTGCATAAAATGGTTAATAATATCAGTTAGATTGATAATAGTGAGTGTAATAAGTATAGTAATTGTCGTTCTATCGATCATATAAGCATAATGTGGTTAATAATATGAGTTAGATTGATAATAATAAGAGTAATAAGTATAGTAATTGTAGTTCTATCGCTCATATAAGCATAATATGGCTAATAATATGAGTTAGATTGATAATAATAAGAGTAAATGTATAGTAATTGTCGTTCTATCGATCATATAAGCATAATATGGCTAATAATATGAGTTGGATTGATAATAATAAGAGTAATGAGTATAGTAATTGTCGTTCTATCGATCATATAAGCATAATGTGGTTAATAATATGAGTTAGATTGATAATAATAAGAGTAATAAGTATAGTAATTGTAGTTCTATCGCTCATATAAGCATAATATGGCTAATAATATGAGTTAGATTGATAATAATAAGAGTAAAAAGTATAGTAATTGTCGTTCTATCGATCATATAAGCATAATATGGCTAATAATATGAGTTACATTGATAATAATAAGAGTAATAAGTATAGTAATTGTCGTTCTATAGATCATATCTGCATAATATGGTTAATAATATGAGTTAGATTGATAATAGTGAGTGTAATAAGTATAGTAATTGTGGTTCTGTCGATCAAATACGCATAATATGGCTAATAATATGAGTTAGATTGATAATAATAAGAGTAATAAGTATAGTAATTGTCGTTCTATAGATCATATAAGCATAATATGGCTAATAATATGAGCTAGATTGATAATAATAAGAGTAATGAGTATAGTAATTGTCGTTCTATCGATCATATAAGCATAATATGGCTAATAATATGAGTTAGATTTGATAATAATAAGAGTAATGAGTATAGTAAATGTCGTTCTATCGATCATTTAAGCATAATATGGCTAATAATATGAGAGAGATTGATAATAATAAGACTAATAAGTATAGTAATTGTGGTTCTGTCGATCATATAAGCATAATATGGCTAATAATATGAGTTACATTGATAATAATAAGAGTAATAAGTATAGTAATTGTCGTTCTATAGATCATATCTGCATAATATGGTTAATAATATGAGTTAGATTGATAATAGTGAGTGTAATAAGTATAGTAATTGTGGTTCTGTCGATCATATAAGCATAATATGGCTAATAATATGAGTTAGATTGATAATAATAAGAGTAATAAGTATAGTAATTGTCGTTCTATAGATCATATAAGCATAATATGGCTAATAATATGAGCTAGATTGATAATAATAAGAGTAATGGGTATAGTAATTGTCGTTCTATCGATCATATAAGCATAATATGGCTAATAATATGAGCTAGATTGATAATAATAAGAGTAATGAGTATAGTAATTGTCGTTCAATCGATCATATAAGCATTATATGGCTAATAATATGAGTCAGATTGATAATATTAAGTGTAATAAGTACAGTAATTGTAGTTCTATCGATCATTTAAGCATAATATGTCTAATAATATGAGTTAGATTGATAATAATAAGAGTAATAAGTCTAGTAATTATCGTTCTACCGATCATATAAGCATAATATGGCTAATAATATGAGTTAGATTGATAATAATAAGAGCAATAAGTATAGTAATTGTAGTTCTATCAATCTTATCTGCATAATATGGTTAATAATATGAGTTAGATTCGTAATAATAAGAGTAATAAGTATAGTAATTGTCGTTCTGTCGATCACATAAGCATAATATGGCTAATAATATGAGTTAGATTGATAATAATAAGAGTAATAAGTATAGTAATTGTCGTTCTATAGATCATATAAGCATAATATGGCTAATAATATGAGCTAGATTAATAATAATAAGAGTAATGAGTATAGTAATTGTCGTTCTATCGATCATTTAAGCATAACATGTCTAATAATATGAGTTAGATTGATAATAATAAGAGTAATAAGTCTAGTAATTATCGTTCTACCGATCATATAAGCATAATATGGCTAATAATATGAGTTAGATTGATAATAATAAGAGCAATAAGTATAGTAATTGTAGTTCTATCAATCATATCTGCATAATATGGTTAATAATATGAGTTAGATTCATAATAATAAGAGTAATAAGTATAGTAATTGTCGTTCTGTCGATCACATAAGCATAATATGGCTAATAATATGAGTTACATTGATAATAATAAGAGTAATAAGTATAGTAATTGTCGTTCTATCGATCATATCTGCATAATATGATTAATAATATGAGTTAGATTGATAATAGTGAGTGTAATAAGTATAGTAATTGTCGTTCCGTCGATCATATAAGCATAATATGGCTAGTAATATGAGTTAGATTGATAATAATAAGAATAATAAGTATAGTAATTATCGTTCTGTCGATAATATAAGCATAATATGGCTAATAATATGAGTTAGATTGATAATAATAAGAGCAATAAGTATAGTAATTGTCGTTCTATCGATCATATAAGCATAATATGGCTAATAATATGAGCTAGATTGATAATAGTGAGTGTAATAAGTATAGTAATTGTCGTTCCGTCGATCATATAAGCATAATATGGCTAGTAATATGAATTAGATTGATAACAATAAGAATAATAAGTATAGTAATTATCGTTCTACCGATCATATAAGCATAATATGGCTAATAATATGAGTTAGATTGATAGTAATAAGAGTAAAAAGTAGAGTTAATGTCGTTCTATCGATCATATAAGCATAATATGGCTAATAATATGAGTTAGATTGATAATTATAAGAGTAATAAGTATAGTAATTGTAGTTCTATGAATCATATCTGCATAATATGGTTAATAATATGAGTTAGATTCATAATAATAAGAGTAATAAGTATAGTAATTGTCGTTCTGTCGATCACATAAGCATAATATGGCTAATAATATGAGTTACATTGATAATAATAAGAGTAATACGTATAGTAATTGTCGTTCTATCGTTCATATCTGCATAATATGGTTAATAATATGAGTTAGATTGATAATAGTGAGTGTAATAAGTATAGTAATTGTGGTTCTGTCGATCATATAAGCATAATATGGCTAATAATATGAGTTAGATTGATAATAATAAGTGTAATAAGTATAGTAATTGTCGTTCTATAGATCATATAAGCATAATATGGCTAATAATATGAGCTAGATTGATAATAATAAGAGTAATGAGTATAGTAATTGTCGTTCTATCGATCATATAAGCATAATATGGCTAATAATATGAGTTAGATTTGATAGTAATAAGAGTAATGAGTATAGTAAATGTCGTTCTATCGATCATTTAAGCATAATATGGCTAATAATATGAGAGAGATTGATAATAATAAGACTAATAAGTATAGTAATTGTCGTTCTATCGACCATATAAGCATAATGTGGTTAATAATATGAGTTAGATTGATAATAATGAGTAATAAGTATAGTAATTGTAGTTCTATCGCTCATATAAGCATAATATGGCTAATAATATGAGTTAGATTGATAATAATAAGAGTAAAAAGTATAGTAATTGTCGTTCTATCGATCATATAAGCATAATATGGCTAATAATATGAGTTAGATTTGATAATAATAAGAGTAATGAGTATAGTAAATGTCGTTCTATCGATCATTTAAGCATAATATGGCTAATAATATGAGAGGGATTGATAATAATAAGACTAATAAGTATAGTAATTGTCGTTCTATCGATCATATAATTATAATATGGCTAATAATATGGGTTAGATTGATAATTATAAGAGTAATAAGTATACCAAATGTCGTTCTATCGATCATATAAGCATTATATGGCTAATAATATGAGTTAGATTGATAATAATAAGAGTAATAAGTATAGTAATTGTCGTTCTATCGATCATATCTGCATAATATGGTTAATAATATGAGTTAGATTGATAATAGTGAGTGTAATAAGTATAGTAATTGTCGTTCTGTCGATCATATAAGCATAATATGGCTAATAATATGAGTTAGATTGATAATAATAAGAATAATAAGTATAGTAATTATCGTTCTACCGATCAGATAAGCATAATATGGCTAATAATATGAGTTGGATTGATAATAATAAGAGTAAGAAGTAGAGTAATTGTCGTCCTATTGATCATATAAGCATAATATGGCTAACAATATGAGTTAGATTGATAATAATACGAGTAATAAGTATAGTAATTGTCGTTCTATCGATAATATCTGCATAATATGGTTAATAATATGAGTTAGATTGATAATAGTGAGTGTAATAAGTATAGTAATTGTGGTTCTGTCGATCATATAAGCATAATATGGCTAATAATATGAGTTAGATTGATAATAATAAGAGTAATAAGTATAGTAATTGTCGTTCTATCGATCATATAAGCATAATATGGCTAATAATATGGGCTAGATTGATAACAGTGAGTGTAATAAGTATAGTAATTGTCGTTCTGTCGATCATATAAGCATAATATTGCTAATAATATGAGTTAGATTGATAATAATAAGAGTAAAAAGTATAGTAATTGTCGTTCTGTCGATCACATAAGCATAATATGGCTAATAATATGAGTTACATTGATAATAATAAGAGTAATAAGTATAGTAATTGTCGTTCTATCGATCATATTTGCATAATATGGTTAATAATACGAGTTAGATTGATAATAGTGAGTGTAATAAGTATAGTAATTGTCGTTCCGTCGATCATATAAGCATAATATGGCTAGTAATATGAGTTAGATTGATAATAATAAGAATAATAAGTATAGTAATTATCGTTCTACCGATCGTATAAGCATAATATGGCTAATAATATGAGTTAGATTGATAATAATAAGAGTAAAAAGTAGAGTAATTGTCGTTCTATCGATCATATAAGCATAATATGGCTAATAATACGAGTTAGATTGATAATAATAAGAGTAATAAGTAGGGTAATTGTCGTTCTATCGATCATATCTGCATAATATGGTTAATAATATGAGTTAGATTGATAACAGTGAGTGTAATAAGTATAGTAATTGTCGTTCTGTCGATCATATAAGCATAATATTGCTAATAATATGAGTTAGATTGATAATAATAAGAGTAAAAAGTAGAGTAATTGTCGTTCTATCGATCATATAAACATAATATGGCTAATAATATGAGTTAGATTGATAATAATAAGAGTAATGAGTATAGTAGATGTCGTTCTATCGATCATTTAAGCATAATATGGCTAATAATATGAGAGAGATTGATAATAATAAGACTAATAAGTATAGTAATTGTCGTTCTATCGATCATATCTGCATAATATGGTTAATAATATGAGTTAGATTGATAATAATAAGAGCAATAAGTATAGTAATTGTAGTTCTATCAATCATATCTGCATAATATGGTTAATAATATGAGTTAGATTCATAATAATAAGAGTAATAAGTATAGTAATTGTCGTTCTACCGATCGTATAAGCATAATATGGCTAATAATATGAGTTAGATTGATAATAATAAGAGTAAAAAGTAGAGTAATTGTCGTTCTATCGACCATATAAGCATAATATGGCTAATAATATGAGTTAGATTGATAATAATAAGAGTAATAAGTAGGGTAATTGTCGTTCTATCGATCATATCTGCATAATATGGTTAATAATATGAGCTAGATTGATAATAGTGAGTGTAATAAGTATAGTAATTTTGGTTCTGTCGATCATATAAGCATAATATGGCGAATAATATGAGTTAGATTGATAATAATAAGACTAATAAGTATAGTAATTGTCGTTCTATCGATCATATAATCATAATATGGCTAATAATATGGGTTAGATTGATAATTATAAGAGTAATAAGTATAGTAATTGTCGTTCTATCGATCATATAAGCATAATATGGCTAATAATATGAGTTAGATTTGATAATAATAAGAGTAATGAGTATAGTAGATGTCGTTCTATCGATCATTTAAGCATAATATGGCTAATAATATGAGAGAGATTGATAATAATAAGACTAATAAGTATAGTAATTGTCGTTCTATCGATCATATAATTATAATATGGCTAATAATATGGGTTAGATTGATAATTATAAGAGTAATAAGTATAGTAATTGTCGTTCTATCGATCATATAAGCATTATACGGCTAATAATATGAGTTAGATTGATAATAATAAGAGTAATAAGTATAGTAATTGTCGTTCTATCGATCATATCTGCATAATATGGTTAATAATATGAGTTAGATTGATAATAATAAGAGTAATAAGTATAGTAATTGTCGTTCTGTCGATCATATAAGCGTAATATGGCTAATAGTATGAGTTAGATTTGATAATAATAAGAGTAATGAGTATAGTGAATGTCGTTCTATCGATCATTTAAGCATAATATGGCTAATAATATGAGAGAGATTGATAATAATAAGACTAATAAGTATAGTAATTGTCGTTCTATCGATCATATAATCATAATATGGCTAATAATATGGGTTAGATTGATAATTATAAGAGTAATAAATACAGTAATTGTCGTTCTATCGATCATATAAGCATTATATGGCTAATAATATGAGTTAGATTGATAATAATAAGAGTAATAAGTATAGTAATTGTCGTTCTATCGATCATATCTACATAATATGGTTAATAATATGAGTTAGATTGAAAATAGTGAGTGTAATGAGTATAGTAATCGTCGTTCTGTCGATCATATAACCATAATATGGCTAATAATATGAGTTAGATTGATAAAAATAAGAGCAATAAGTATAGTAATTGTAGTTCTATCAATCATATAAGCATAATATGGCTAATAATATGAGTTAGATTGATAATAATAAGAGTAATAAGTATAGTAATTGTCGTTCTATCGATCATATCTGCATAATATGGTTAATAATATGAGTTAGATTGATAATAGTGAGTGTAATAAGTATAGCAATTGTCGTTCCGTCGATCATATAAGCATAATATGGCTAATAATATGAGTTAGATTGATAATAATAAGAGCAATAAGTATAGTAATTGTAGTTCTATCAATCATATCTGCATAATATGGTTAATAATATGAGTTAGATTGATAATAGTGAGTGTAATAAGTATAGTAATTGTGGTTCTGTCGATCATATAAGCATAATATGGCTAATAATATGAGTTAGATTGATAATAATAAGAGTAATAAGTATAGTAATTGTCGTTCTATCGATCATATAAGCATAATATGGCTAATAATATGAGCTAGATTGATAATAATAAGAGCAATGAGTATAGTAATTGTCGTCCTATCGATCATATAAGCATAATATGGCTAATAATATGAGCTAGATTGATAATAATAAGAGTAATGAGTATAGTAATTGTCGTTCTATCGATCATATAATTATAATATGGCTAATAATATGGGTTAGATTGATAATTATAAGAGTAATAAGTATACTAAATGTCGTTCTATCGATCATATAAGCATTATATGGCTAATAATATTAGTTAGATTGATAATAATAAGAGTAATAAGTATAGTAATTGTCGTTCTATCGATCATATCTGCATAATATGGTTAATAATATGAGTTAGATTGATAATAATAAGAGCAATAAGTATAGTAATTGTAGTTCTATCAATCATATCTGCATAATAGGGTTAATAATATGAGTTAGATTGATAAAAGTGAGTGTAATAAGTATAGTAATCGTCGTTCTGTCGATCATATAAGCATAATATGGCTAATAATATGAGTTAGATTGATAATAATAAGAGTAATAAGTATAGTAATTGTCGTTCTATCGATCATATCTGCATAATATGGTTAATAATATGAGTTAGATTGATAATAGTGAGTGTAATAAGTATAGCAATTGTCGTTCCGTCGATCATATAAGCATAATATGGCTAATAATATGAGTTAGATTGATAATAATAAGAGCAATAAGTATAGTAATTGTAGTTCTATCAATCATATCTGCATAATATGGTTAATAATATGAGTTAGATTGATAATAGTGAGTGTAATAAGTATAGTAATTGTGGTTCTGTCGATCATATAAGCATAATATGGCTAATAATATGAGTTAGATTGATAATAATAAGAGTAATAAGTATAGTAATTGTCGTTCTATCGATCATATAAGCATAATATGGCTAATAATATGAGCTAGATTGATAATAATAAGAGCAATGAGTATAGTAATTGTCGTCCTATCGATCATATAAGCATAATATGGCTAATAATATGAGCTAGATTGATAATAATAAGAGTAATGAGTATAGTAATTGTCGTTCTATCGATCATATAAGCATAATATGGCTAATAATATGAGTTAGATTTGATAATAATAAGAGTAATGAGTATAGTAAATGTCGTTCTATCGATCATTTAAGCATAATATGGCTAATAATATGAGAGAGATTGATAATAATAAGACTAATAAGTATAGTAATTGTCGTTCTATCGATCATATAATTATAATATGGCTAATAATATGGGTTAGATTGATAATTATAAGAGTAATAAGTATACTAAATGTCGTTCTATCGATCATATAAGCATTATATGGCTAATAATATTAGTTAGATTGATAATAATAAGAGTAATAAGTATAGTAATTGTCGTTCTATCGATCATATCTGTATAATATGGTTAATAATATGAGTTAGATTGATAATAGTGAGTGTAATAAGTATAGTAATTGTCGTTCTGTCGATCATATAAGCATAATATGGCTAATAATATGAGTTAGATTGATAATAATAAGAATAATAAGTATAGTAATTATCGTTCTACCGATCAGATAAGCATAATATGGCTAATAATATGAGTTGGATTGATAATAATAAGAGTAAGAAGTAGAGTAATTGTCGTCCTATCGATCATATAAGCATAATATGGCTAATAATATGAGCTAGATTGATAATAATAAGAGTAATGAGTATAGTAATTGTCGTTCTATCGATCATTTAAGCATAATATGGCTAATAATATGAGAGAGATTGATAATAATAAGACTAATAAGTATAGTAATTGTCGTTCTATCGATCATATAATTATAATATGGCTAATAATATGGGTTAGATTGATAATTATAAGAGTAATAAGTATACTAAATGTCGTTCTATCGATCATATAAGCATTATATGGCTAATAATATTAGTTAGATTGATAATAATAAGAGTAATAAGTATAGTAATTGTCGTTCTATCGATCATATCTGCATAATATGGTTAATAATATGAGTTAGATTGATAATAGTGAGTGTAATAAGTATAGTAATTGTCGTTCTGTCGATCATATAAGCATAATATGGCTAATAATATGAGTTAGATTGATAATAATAAGAATAATAAGTATAGTAATTATCGTTCTACCGATCAGATAAGCATAATATGGCTAATAATATGAGTTGGATTGATAATAATAAGAGTAAGAAGTAGAGTAATTCTCGTCCTATTGATCATATAAGCATAATATGGCTAACAATATGAGTTAGATTGATAATAATACGAGTAATAAGTATAGTAATTGTCGTTCTATCGATCATATCTGCATAATATGGTTAATAATATGAGTTAGATTGATAATAGTGAGTGTAATAAGTATAGTAATTGTGGTTCTGTCGATCATATAAGCATAATATGGCTAATAATATGAGTTAGATTGATAATAATAAGAGTAATAAGTATAGTAATTGTCGTTCTATCGATCATATAAGCATAATATGGCTAATAATATGAGCTAGATTGATAATAATAAGAGCAATGAGTATAGTAATTGTCGTTCTATCGATCATATAAGCATAATATGGCTAATAATATGAGTTAGATTTGATAATAATAAGAGTAATGAGTATAGTAGATGTCGTTCTATCGATCATTTAAGCATAATATGGCTAATAATATGAGAGAGATTGATAATAATAAGACTAATAAGTATAGTAATTGTCGTTCTATCGATCATATAATTATAATATGGCTAATAATATGGGTTAGATTGATAATTATAAGAGTAATAAGTATAGTAATTGTCGTTCTATCGATCATATAAGCATTATATGGCTAATAATATGAGTTAGATTGATAATAATAAGAGTAATAAGTATAGTAATTGTCGTTCTATCGATCATATCTGCATAATATGGTTAATAATATGAGTTAGATTGATAATAATAAGAGTAATAAGTATAGTAATTGTCGTTCTGTCCATCATATAAGCGTAATATGGCTAATAGTATGAGTTAGATTTGATAATAATAAGAGTAATGAGTATAGTGAATGTCGTTCTATCGATCATTTAAGCATAATATGGCTAATAATATGAGAGAGATAGATAATAATAACACTAATAAGTATAGTAATTGTCGTTCTATCGATCATATAATCATAATATGGCTAATAATATGGGTTAGATTGATAATTATAAGAGTAATAAATACAGTAATTGTCGTTCTATCGATCATATAAGCATTATATGGCTAATAATATGAGTTAGATTGATAATAATAAGAGTAATAAGTATAGTAATTGTCGTTCTATCGATCATATCTACATAATATGGTTAATAATATGAGTTAGATTGAAAATAGTGAGTGTAATAAGTATAGTAATCGTCGTTCTGTCGATCATATAACCATAATATGGCTAATAATATGAGTTAGATTGATAAAAATAAGAGCAATAAGTATAGTAATTGTAGTTCTATCAATCATATCTGCATAATATGGTTAATAATATGAGTTAGATTCATAATAATAAGAGTAATAAGTATAGTAATTGTCGTTCTGTCGATCACATAAGCATAATATGGCTAATAATATGAGTTAGATTGATAATAATAAGAGTAATAAGTACAGTAATCGTCGTTCTGTCGATCATATAAGCATAATATGGCTAATAATATGAGTTAGATTGATAATAATAAGAGCAATAAGTATAGTAATTGTAGTTCTATCAATCATATCTGCATAATATGGTTAATAATATGAGTTAGATTCATAATAATAAGAGTAATAAGTATAGTAATTGTCGTTCTGTCGATCACATAAGCATAATATGGCTAATAATATGAGTTACATTGATAATAATAAGAGTAATAAGTATAGTAATTGTCGTTCTATCGATCATATCTGCATAATATGGTTAATAATATGAGTTAGATTGATAATAGTGAGTGTAATAAGTATAGTAATTGTCGTTCCGTCGATCATATAAGCATAATATGGCTAGTAATATGAGTTAGATTGATAATAATAAGAATAATAAGTATAGTAATTATCGTTCTACCGATCGTATAAGCATAATATGGCTAATAATATGAGTTAGATTGATAATAATAAGAGTAATAAGTATAGTAATGGTCGTTCTATCGAGCATCCAAGCATTATATGGCTAATAATATGAGTTAGATTGATAATAATAAGAGTAATAAGTATAGTAATTGTCGTTCTATCGATCATATCTGCATAATATGGTTAATAATATGAGTTAGATTGATAATAGTGAGTGTAATAAGTATAGTAATTGTCGTTCTGTCGATCATATAAGCATAATATGGCTAATAATATGAGTTAGATTGATAATAATACGAGTAATAAGTATAGTAATTGTCGTTCTATCGATCATATCTGCATAATATGGTTAATAATATGAGTTAGATTGATAATAGTGAGTGTAATAAGTATAGTAATTGTGGTTCTGTCGATCATATAAGCATAATATGGCTAATAATATGAGTTAGATTGACAATAATAAGAGTAATAAGTATAGTAATTGTCGTTCTATCGATCATATAAGCATAATATGGCTAATAATATGAGCTAGATTGATAATAATAAGAGCAATGAGTATAATAATAAGTATAGTAATTATCGTTCTACCGATCGTATAAGCATAATATGGCTAATAATATGAGTTAGATTGATAATAATAAGAGTAATGAGTATAGTAAATGTCGTTCTATCGATCATTTAAGCATAATATGGCTAATAATATGAGAGAGATTGATAATAATAAGACTAATAAGTATAGTAATTGTCGTTCTATCGATCATATAATCATAATATGGCTAATAATATGGGTTAGATTGATAATCATAAGAGTAATAAGTAGAGTAATTGTCGTCCTATTGATCATATAAGCATAATATGGCTAATAATATGAGTTAGATTGATAATAATAAGAGTAATAAGTATAGTAATTGTCGTTCTATCGATCATGTCTGCATAATATGGTTAATAATATGAGTTAGATTGATAATAGTGAGTGTAATAAGTATAGCAATTGTCGTTCCGTCGATCATATAAGCATAATATGGCTAATAATATGAGTTAGATTGATAATAATAAGAGCAATAAGTATAGTAATTGTAGTTCTATCAATCATATCTGCATAATAGGGTTAATAATATGAGTTAGATTGATAAAAGTGAGTGTAATAAGTATAGTAATCGTCGTTCTGTCGATCATATAAGCATAATATGGCTAATAATATGAGTTAGATTGATAATAATAAGAGTAATAAGTATAGTAATTGTCGTTCTATCGATCATATCTGCATAATATGGTTAATAATATGAGTTAGATTGATAATAGTGAGTGTAATAAGTATAGCAATTGTCGTTCCGTCGATCATATAAGCATAATATGGCTAATAATATGAGTTAGATTGATAATAATAAGAGCAATAAGTATAGTAATTGTAGTTCTATCAATCATATCTGCATAATATGGTTAATAATATGAGTTAGATTGATAATAGTGAGTGTAATAAGTATAGTAATTGTGGTTCTGTCGATCATATAAGCATAATATGGCTAATAATATGAGTTAGATTGATAATAATAAGAGTAATAAGTATAGTAATTGTCGTTCTATCGATCATATAAGCATAATATGGCTAATAATATGAGCTAGATTGATAATAATAAGAGCAATGAGTATAGTAATTGTCGTTCTATCGATCATATAAGCATAATATGGCTAATAATATGAGTTAGATTTGATAATAATAAGAGTAATGAGTGTAGTAGATGTCGTTCTATCGATCATTTAAGCATAATATGGCTAATAATATGAGAGAGATTGATAATAATAAGACTAATAAGTATAGTAATTGTCGTTCTATCGATCATATAATTATAATATGGCTAATAATATGGGTTAGATTGATAATTATAAGAGTAATAAGTATAGTAATTGTCGTTCTATCGATCATATAAGCTTTATATGGCTAATAATATGAGTTAGATTGATAATAATAAGAGTAATAAGTATAGTAATTGTCGTTCTATCGATCATATCTGCATAATATGGTTAATAATATGAGTTAGATTGATAATAATAAGAGCAATAAGTATAGTAATTGTAGTTCTATCAATCATATCTGCATAATGTGGTTAATAATATGAGTTAGATTCATAATAATAAGGGTAATAAGTATAGTAATTGTCGTTCTACCGATCGTATAAGCATAATATGGCTAATAATATGAGTTAGATTGATAATAATAAGAGTAAAAAGTAGAGTAATTGTCGTTCTATCGACTATATAAGCATAATATGGCTAATAATATGAGTTAGATTGATAATAATAAGAGTAATAAGTAGGGTAATTGTCGTTCTATCGATCATATCTGCATAATATGGTTAATAATATGAGTTAGATTGATAATAGAGAGTGTAATAAGTATAGTAATTGTGGTTCTGTCGATCATATAAGCATAATATGGCGAATAATATGAGTTAGATTGATAATAATAAGAGTAATAAGTATAGTAATTGTCGTTCTTTCGATCATATAAGCATAATATGGCTAATAATATGAGCTAGATTGATAATAATAAGAGTAATGAGTATCGTAATTGTCGTTCTATCGATCATATAAGCGTAATATGGCTAATAGTATGAGTTAGATTTGATAATAATAAGAGTAATGAGTATAGTGAATGTCGTTCTATCGATCATTTAAGCATAATATGGCTAATAATATGAGAGAGATTGATAATAATAAGACTAATAAGTATAGTAATTGTCGTTCTATCGATCATATAATCATAATATGGCTAATAATATGGGTTAGATTGATAATTATAAGAGTAATAAATACAGTAATTGTCGTTCTATCGATCATATAAGCATTATATGGCTAATAATATGAGTTAGATTGATAATAATAAGAGTAATAAGTATAGTAATTGTCGTTCTATCGATCATATCTACATAATATGGTTAATAATATGAGTTAGATTGAAAATAGTGAGTGTAATAAGTATAGTAATCGTCGTTCTGTCGATCATATAACCATAATATGGCTAATAATATGAGTTAGATTGATAAAAATAAGAGCAATAAGTATAGTAATTGTAGTTCTATCAATCATATCTGCATAATATAGTTAATAATATGAGTTAGATTCATAATAATAAGAGTAATAAGTATAGTAATTGTCGTTCTGTCGATCACATAAGCATAATATGGCTAATAATATGAGTTAGATTGATAATAATAAGAGTAATAAGTATAGTAATCGTCGTTCTGTCGATCATATAAGCATAATATGGCTAATAATATGAGTTAGATTGATAATAATAACAGCAATAAGTATAGTAATTGTAGTTCTATCAATCATATCTGCATAATATGGTTAATAATATGAGTTAGATTCATAATAATAAGAGTAATAAGTATAGTAATTGTCGTTCTGTCGATCACATAAGCATAATATGGCTAATAATATGAGTTACATTGATAATAATAAGAGTAATAAGTATAGTAATTGTCGTTCTATCGATCATATCTGCATAATATGGTTAATAATATGAGTTAGATTGATAATAGTGAGTGTAATAAGTATAGTAATTGTCGTTCCGTCGATCATATAAGCATAATATGGCTAGTAATATGAGTTAGATTGATAATAATAAGAATAATAAGTATAGTAATTATCGTTCTACCGATCGTATAAGCATAATATGGCTAATAATATGAGTTAGATTGATAATAATAAGAGTAATAAGTATAGTAATGGTCGTTCTATCGATCATACAAGCATTATATGGCTAATAATATGAGTTAGATTGATAATAATAAGAGTAATAAGTATAGTAATTGTCGTTCTATCGATCATATCTGCATAATATGGTTAATAATATGAGTTAGATTGATCATAGTGAGTGTAATAAGTATAGTAATCGTCGTTCTGTCGATCATATAAGCATAATATGGCTAATAATATGAGTTAGATTGATAATAATAAGAGCAATAAGTATAGTAATTGTAGTTCTATGAATCATATCTGCATAATATGGTTAATAATATGAGTCAGATTCATAATAATAAGAGTAATAAGTATAGTAATTGTCGTTCTGTCGATCACATAATCATAATATGGCTAATAATATGAGTTACATTGATAATAATAAGAGTAATAAGTATAGTAATTGTCGTTCTATCGATCATATCTGCATAATATGGTTAATAATATGAGTTAGATTGATAATAGTGAGTGTAATAAGTATAGTAATTGTCGTTCTGTCGATCATATAAGCATAATATGGCTAATAATATGAGTTGGATTGATAACAATAAGAGTAAGAAGTAGAGTAATTGTCGTCCTATTGATCATATAAGCATAATATGGCTAATAATATGAGTTAGATTGATAATAATACGAGTAATAAGTATAGTAATTGTCGTTCTATCGATCATATCTGCATAATATGGTTAATAATATGAGTTAGATTGATAATAGTGAGTGTAATAAGTATAGTAATTGTGGTTCTGTCGATCATATAAGCATAATATGGCTAATAATATGAGTTAGATTGACAATAATAAGAGTAATAAGTATAGTAATTGTCGTTCTATCGATCATATAAGCATAATATGGCTAATAATATGAGCTAGATTGATAATAATAAGAGCAATGAGTATAATAATAAGTATAGTAATTATCGTTCTACCGATCGTATAAGCATAATATGGCTAATAATATGAGTTAGATTGATAATAATAAGAGTAATGAGTATAGTAAATGTCGTTCTATCGATCATTTAAGCATAATATGGCTAATAATATGAGAGAGATTGATAATAATAAGACTAATAAGTATAGTAATTGTCGTTCTATCGATCATATAATCATAATATGGCTAATAATATGGGTTAGATTGATAATCATAAGAGTAATAAGTAGAGTAATTGTCGTCCTATTGATCATATAAGCATAATATGGCTAATAATATGAGTTAGATTGATAATAATAAGAGTAATAAGTATAGTAATTGTCGTTCTATCGATCATGTCTGCATAATATGGTTAATAATATGAGTTAGATTGATAATAGTGAGTGTAATAAGTATAGCAATTGTCGTTCCGTCGATCATATAAGCATAATATGGCTAATAATATGAGTTAGATTGATAATAATAAGAGCAATAAGTATAGTAATTGTAGTTCTATCAATCATATCTGCATAATAGGGTTAATAATATGAGTTAGATTGATAAAAGTGAGTGTAATAAGTATAGTAATCGTCGTTCTGTCGATCATATAAGCATAATATGGCTAATAATATGAGTTAGATTGATAATAATAAGAGTAATAAGTGTAGTAATTGTCGTTCTATCGATCATATCTGCATAATATGGTTAATAATATGAGTTAGATTGATAATAGTGAGTGTAATAAGTATAGCAATTGTCGTTCCGTCGATCATATAAGCATAATATGGCTAATAATATGAGTTAGATTGATAATAATAAGAGCAATAAGTATAGTAATTGTAGTTCTATCAATCATATCTGCATAATATGGTTAATAATATGAGTTAGATTGATAATAGTGAGTGTAATAAGTATAGTAATTGTGGTTCTGTCGATCATATAAGCATAATATGGCTAATAATATGAGTTAGATTGATAATAATAAGAGTAATAAGTATAGTAATTGTCGTTCTATCGATCATATAAGCATAATATGGCTAATAATATGAGCTAGATTGATAATAATAAGAGCAATGAGTATAGTAATTGTCGTTCTATCGATCATATAAGCATAATATGGCTAATAATATGAGTTAGATTTGATAATAATAAGAGTAATGAGTGTAGTAGATGTCGTTCTATCGATCATTTAAGCATAATATGGCTAATAATATGAGAGAGATTGATAATAATAAGACTAATAAGTATAGTAATTGTCGTTCTATCGATCATATAATTATAATATGGCTAATAATATGGGTTAGATTGATAATTATAAGAGTAATAAGTATAGTAATTGTCGTTCTATCGATCATATAAGCTTTATATGGCTAATAATATGAGTTAGATTGATAATAATAAGAGTAATAAGTATAGTAATTGTCGTTCTATCGATCATATCTGCATAATATGGTTAATAATATGAGTTAGATTGATAATAATAAGAGCAATAAGTATAGTAATTGTAGTTCTATCAATCATATCTGCATAATGTGGTTAATAATATGAGTTAGATTCATAATAATAAGGGTAATAAGTATAGTAATTGTCGTTCTACCGATCGTATAAGCATAATATGGCTAATAATATGAGTTAGATTGATAATAATAAGAGTAAAAAGTAGAGTAATTGTCGTTCTATCGACTATATAAGCATAATATGGCTAATAATATGAGTTAGATTGATAATAATAAGAGTAATAAGTAGGGTAATTGTCGTTCTATCGATCATATCTGCATAATATGGTTAATAATATGAGTTAGATTGATAATAGTGAGTGTAATAAGTATAGTAATTGTGGTTCTGTCGATCATATAAGCATAATATGGCGAATAATATGAGTTAGATTGATAATAATAAGAGTAATAAGTATAGTAATTGTCGTTCTTTCGATCATATAAGCATAATATGGCTAATAATATGAGCTAGATTGATAATAATAAGAGTAATGAGTATCGTAATTGTCGTTCTATCGATCATATAAGCGTAATATGGCTAATAGTATGAGTTAGATTTGATAATAATAAGAGTAATGAGTATAGTGAATGTCGTTCTATCGATCATTTAAGCATAATATGGCTAATAATATGAGAGAGATTGATAATAATAAGACTAATAAGTATAGTAATTGTCGTTCTATCGATCATATAATCATAATATGGCTAATAATATGGGTTAGATTGATAATTATAAGAGTAATAAATACAGTAATTGTCGTTCTATCGATCATATAAGCATTATATGGCTAATAATATGAGTTAGATTGATAATAATAAGAGTAATAAGTATAGTAATTGTCGTTCTATCGATCATATCTACATAATATGGTTAATAATATGAGTTAGATTGAAAATAGTGAGTGTAATAAGTATAGTAATCGTCGTTCTGTCGATCATATAACCATAATATGGCTAATAATATGAGTTAGATTGATAAAAATAAGAGCAATAAGTATAGTAATTGTAGTTCTATCAATCATATCTGCATAATATAGTTAATAATATGAGTTAGATTCATAATAATAAGAGTAATAAGTATAGTAATTGTCGTTCTGTCGATCACATAAGCATAATATGGCTAATAATATGAGTTAGATTGATAATAATAAGAGTAATAAGTATAGTAATCGTCGTTCTGTCGATCATATAAGCATAATATGGCTAATAATATGAGTTAGATTGATAATAATAACAGCAATAAGTATAGTAATTGTAGTTCTATCAATCATATCTGCATAATATGGTTAATAATATGAGTTAGATTCATAATAATAAGAGTAATAAGTATAGTAATTGTCGTTCTGTCGATCACATAAGCATAATATGGCTAATAATATGAGTTACATTGATAATAATAAGAGTAATAAGTATAGTAATTGTCGTTCTATCGATCATATCTGCATAATATGGTTAATAATATGAGTTAGATTGATAATAGTGAGTGTAATAAGTATAGTAATTGTCGTTCCGTCGATCATATAAGCATAATATGGCTAGTAATATGAGTTAGATTGATAATAATAAGAATAATAAGTATAGTAATTATCGTTCTACCGATCGTATAAGCATAATATGGCTAATAATATGAGTTAGATTGATAATAATAAGAGTAATAAGTATAGTAATGGTCGTTCTATCGATCATACAAGCATTATATGGCTAATAATATGAGTTAGATTGATAATAATAAGAGTAATAAGTATAGTAATTGTCGTTCTATCGATCATATCTGCATAATATGGTTAATAATATGAGTTAGATTGATCATAGTGAGTGTAATAAGTATAGTAATCGTCGTTCTGTCGATCATATAAGCATAATATGGCTAATAATATGAGTTAGATTGATAATAATAAGAGCAATAAGTATAGTAATTGTAGTTCTATGAATCATATCTGCATAATATGGTTAATAATATGAGTCAGATTCATAATAATAAGAGTAATAAGTATAGTAATTGTCGTTCTGTCGATCACATAATCATAATATGGCTAATAATATGAGTTACATTGATAATAATAAGAGTAATAAGTATAGTAATTGTCGTTCTATCGATCATATCTGCATAATATGGTTAATAATATGAGTTAGATTGATAATAGTGAGTGTAATAAGTATAGTAATTGTCGTTCTGTCGATCATATAAGCATAATATGGCTAATAATATGAGTTGGATTGATAACAATAAGAGTAAGAAGTAGAGTAATTGTCGTCCTATTGATCATATAAGCATAATATGGCTAATAATATGAGTTAGATTGATAATAATACGAGTAATAAGTATAGTAATTGTCGTTCTATCGATCATATCTGCATAATATGGTTAATAATATGAGTTAGATTGATAATAGTGAGTGTAATAAGTATAGTAATTGTGGTTCTGTCGATCATATAAGCATAATATGGCTAATAATATGAGTTAGATTGACAATAATAAGAGTAATAAGTATAGTAATTGTCGTTCTATCGATCATATAAGCATAATATGGCTAATAATATGAGCTAGATTGATAATAATAAGAGCAATGAGTATAGTAATTGTCGTTCTATCGATCATATAAGCATAATATGGCTAATAATATGAGTTAGATTTGATAATAATAAGAGTAATGAGTATAGTAGATGTCCTTCTATCGATCATTTAAGCATAATATGGCTAATAATATGAGAGAGATTGATAATAATAAGACTAATAAGTATAGTAATTGTCGTTCTATCGATCATATAAGCATAATATGGCTAGTAATATGAGTTAGATTGATAATAATAAGAATAATAAGTATAGTAATTATCGTTCTACCGATTGTATAAGCATAATATGGCTAATAATATGAGTTAGATTGATAATAATAAGAGTAATGAGTATAGTAAATGTCGTTCTATCGATCATTTAAGCATAATATGGCTAATAATATGAGAGAGATTGATAATAATAAGACTAATAAGTATAGTAATTGTCGTTCTATCGATCATATAATCATAATATGGCTAATAATATGGGTTAGATTGATAATTATAAGAGTAATAAGTAGAGTAATTGTCGTCCTATTGATCATATAAGCATAATATGGCTAATAATATGAGTTAGATTGATAATAATAAGAGTAATAAGTATAGTAATTGTCGTTCTATCGATCATGTCTGCATAATATGGTTAATAATATGAGTTAGATTGATAATAGTGAGTGTAATAAGTATAGCAATTGTCGTTCCGTCGATCATATAAGCATAATATGGCTAATAATATGAGTTAGATTGATAATAATAAGAGCAATAAGTATAGTAATTGTAGTTCTATCAATCATATCTGCATAATAGGGTTAATAATATGAGTTAGATTGATAATAGTGAGTGTAATAAGTATAGTAATCGTCGTTCTGTCGATCATATAAGCATAATATGGCTAATAATATGAGTTAGATTGATAATAATAAGAGTAATAAGTATAGTAATTGTCGTTCTATCGATCATATCTGCATAATATTGTTAATAATATGAGTTAGATTGATAATAGTGAGTGTAATAAGTATAGCAATTGTCGTTCCGTCGATCATATAAGCATAATATGGCTAATAATATGAGTTAGATTGATAATAATAAGAGCAATAAGTATAGTAATTGTAGTTCTATCAATCATATCTGCATAATATGGTTAATAATATGAGTTAGATTGATAATAGTGAGTGTAATAAGTATAGCAATTGTCGTTCCGTCGATCATATAAGCATAATATGGCTAATAATATGAGTTAGATTGATAATAATAAGAGCAATAAGTATAGTAGTTGTCGTTCTATCGATCATTTAAGCATAATATGGCTAATAATATGAGAGAGATTGATAATAATAAGACTAATAAGTATAGTAATTGTCGTTCTATAGATCATATAATCATAATATGGCTAATAATATGGGTTAGATTGATAGTTATAAGAGTAATAAGTAGAGTAATTGTCGTCCTATTGATCATATAAGCATAATATGGCTAATAATATGAGTTAGATTGATAATAATAAGAGTAATAAGTATAGTAATTGTCGTTCTATCGATCATGTCTGCATAATATGGTTAATAATATGAGTTAGATTGATAATAGTGAGTGTAATAAGTATAGCAATTGTCGTTCCGTCGATCATATAAGCATAATATGGCTAATAATATGAGTTAGATTGATAATAATAAGAGCAATAAGTATAGTAATTGTAGTTCTATCAATCATATCTGCATAATAGGGTTAATAATATGAGTTAGATTGATAATAGTGAGTGTAATAAGTATAGTAATCGTCGTTCTGTCGATCATATAAGCATAATATGGCTAATAATATGAGTTAGATTGATAATAATAAGAGTAATAAGTATAGTAATTGTTGTTCTATCGATCATATCTGCATAATATGGTTAATAATATGAGTTAGATTGATAATAGTGAGTGTAATAAGTATAGCAATTGTCGTTCCGTCGATCATATAAGCATAATATGGCTAATAATATGAGTTAGATTGATAATAATAAGAGCAATAAGTATAGTAGTTGTCGTTCTATCGATCATTTAAGCATAATATGGCTAATAATATGAGTGAGATTGATAATAATATTAGTAAAAAGCAGAGTAATTGTCGTTCTATCGATCATATCTGCATAATATGGTTAATAATATGAGTTAGATTGATAATAGTGAGTGTAATAAGTATAGTAATTGGCGTTCTATCGATCATATAAGCATAATATGGCTAATAATATGAGTTGGATTGATAACAATAAGAGTAAGAAGTAGAGTAATTGTCGTCCTATTGATCATATAAGCATAATATGGCTAATAATATGAGTTAGATTGATAATAATACGAGTAATAAGTATAGTAATTGTCGTTCTATCGATCATATCTGCATAATATGGTTAATAATATGAGTTAGATTGATAATAGTGAGTGTAATAAGTATAGTAATTGTGGTTCTGTCGATCATATAAGCATAATATGGCTAATAATATGAGTTAGATTGACAATAATAAGAGTAATAAGTATAGTAATTGTCGTTCTATCAATCATATCTGCATAATATGGTTAATAATATGAGTTAGATTGATAATAGTGAGTGTAATAAGTATAGCAATTGTCGTTCCGTCGATCATATAAGCATAATATGGCTAATAATATGAGTTAGATTGATAATAATAAGAGCAATAAGTATAGTAGTTGTCGTTCTATCGATCATTTAAGCATAATATGGATAATAATATGAGAGAGATTGATAATAATAAGACTAATAAGTATAGTAATTGTCGTTCTATAGATCATATAATCATAATATGGCTAATAATATGGGTTAGATTGATAGTTATAAGAGTAATAAGTAGAGTAATTGTCGTCCTATTGATCATATAAGCATAATATGGCTAATAATATGAGTTAGATTGATAATAATAAGAGTAATAAGTATAGTAATTGTCGTTCTATCGATCATGTCTGCATAATATGGTTAATAATATGAGTTAGATTGATAATAGTGAGTGTAATAAGTATAGCAATTGTCGTTCCGTCGATCATATAAGCATAATATGGCTAATAATATGAGTTAGATTGATAATAATAAGAGCAATAAGTATAGTAATTGTAGTTCTATCAATCATATCTGCATAATAGGGTTAATAATATGAGTTAGATTGATAATAGTGAGTGTAATAAGTATAGTAATCGTCGTTCTGTCGATCATATAAGCATAATATGGCTAATAATATGAGTTAGATTGATAATAATAAGAGTAATAAGTATAGTAATTGTCGTTCTATCGATCATATCTGCATAATATGGTTAATAATATGAGTTAGATTGATAATAGTGAGTGTAATAAGTATAGCAATTGTCGTTCCGTCGATCATATAAGCATAATATGGCTAATAATATGAGTTAGATTGATAATAATAAGAGCAATAAGTATAGTAGTTGTCGTTCTATCGATCATTTAAGCATAATATGGCTAATAATATGAGTGAGATTGATAATAATATTAGTAAAAAGTAGAGTAATTGTCGTTCTATCGATCATATCTGCATAATATGGTTAATAATATGAATTAGATTGATAATAGTGAGTGTAATAAGTATAGTAATTGTCGTTCTATCGATCATATAAGCATAATATGGCTAATAATATGAGTTAGATAGATAATAATAATAGTAGTGAGTATAGCAATTGTCGTTCTATCGATCATGTAAGCAAAATATGGCTAATAATATGAGTTAGATTCATAATAATAAGAGTAATAAGTATAGTAATTGTCGTTCTGTCGATCACATAAGCATAATATGGCTAATAATATGAGTTAGATTGATAATAATAAGAGTAATAAGTATAGTAATGGTCGTTCTATCAAACATACAAGCATTATATGGCTAATAATATGAGTTAGATTGATAATAATAAGAGTAATAAGTATAGTAATTGTCGTTCTATCGATCATATCTGCATAATATGGTTAATAATATGAGTTAAATTGATAATAGTGAGTGTAATAAGTATAGTAATCGTCGTTCTGTCGATCATATAAGCATAATATGGCTAATAATATGAGTTAGATTGATAATAATAAGAGCAATAAGTATAGTAATTGTAGTTCTATGAATCATATCTGCATAATATGGTTAATAATATGAGTTAGATTCATAATAATAAGAGTAATAAGTATAGTAATTGTCGTTCTGTCGATCACATAAGCATAATATGGCTAATAATATGAGTTACATTGATAATAATAAGAGTAATAAGTATAGTAATTGTCGTTCTATCGATCATATCTGCATAATATGGTTAATAATATGAGTTAGATTGATAATAGTGAGTGTAATAAGTATAGTAATTGTCGTTCTGTCGATCATATAAGCATAATATGGCTAATAATATGAGTTAGATTGATAATAATAAGAATAATAAGTATAGTAATTATCGTTCTACCCATCAGATAAGCATAATATGGTTAATAACATGAGTTAGATTCATAATAATAAGAGTAATAAGTATAGTAATTGTCGTTCTGTCGATCACATAAGCATAATATGGCTAATAATATGAGCTAGATTGATAATAATAAGAGTAATGAGTATAGTAATTGACGTTCTATCGATCATATAAGCATAATATGGCTAATAATATGAGTTAGATTTGATAATAATAAGAGTAATGAGTATAGTAAATGTCGTTCTATCGATCATTTAAGCATAATATGGCTAATAATATGAGAGAGATTGATAATAATAAGACTAATAAGTATAGTAATTGTCGTTCTATCGATCATATAATTATAATATGGCTAATAATATGGGTTAGATTGATAATTATAAGAGTAATAAGTATAGTAATTGTCGTTCTATCGATCATATAAGCATTATATGGCTAATAATATGAGTTAGATTGATAATAATAAGAGTAATAAGTATAGTAATTGTCGTTCTATCGATCATATCTGCATAATATGGTTAATAATATGAGTTATATTGAAAATAGTGAGTGTAATAAGTATAGTAATCGTCGTTCTGTCGATCATATAACCATAATATGGCTAATAATATGAGTTAGATTGATAAAAATAAGAGCAATAAGTATAGTAATTGTAGTTCTATCAATCATATCTGCATAATATGGTTAATAATATGAGTTAGATTCATAATAATAAGAGTAATAAGTATAGTAATTGTCGTTCTGTCGATCACATAAGCATAATATGGCTAATAATATGAGTTAGATTGATAATAATAAGAGTAATAAGTATAGTAATTGTCGTTCTATCGATCATATCTGCATAATATGGTTAATAATATGAGTTAGATTGATAATAATAACAGCAATAAGTATAGTAATTGTAGTTCTATCAATCATATCTGCATAATATGGTTAATAATATGAGTTAGATTCATAATTATAAGAGTAATAAGTATAGTAATTGTCGTTCTGTCGATCACATAAGCATAATATGGCTAATAATATGAGTTACATTGATAATAATAAGAGTAATAAGTATAGTAATTGTCGTTCTATCGATCATATCTGCATAATATGGTTAATAATATGAGTTAGATTGATAATAGTGAGTGTAATAAGTATAGTAATTGTCGTTCCGTCGATCATATAAGCATAATATGGCTAGTAATATGAGTTAGATTGATAATAATAAGAATAATAAGTATAGTAATTATCGTTCTACCGATCGTATAAGCATAATATGGCTAATAATATGAGTTAGATTGATAATAATAAGAGTAATAAGTATAGTAATGGTCGTTCTATCGATCATACAAGCATTATATGGCTAATAATATGAGTTAGATTGATAATAATAAGAGTAATAAGTATAGTAATTGTCGTTCTATCGATCATATCTGCATAATATGGTTAATAATATGAGTTAGATTGATCATAGTGAGTGTAATAAGTATAGTAATCGTCGTTCTGTCGATCATATAAGCATAATATGGCTAATAATATGAGTTAGATTGATAATAATAAGAGCAATAAGTATAGTAATTGTAGTTCTATGAATCATATCTGCATAATATGGTTAATAATATGAGTTAGATTCATAATAATAAGAGTAATAAGTATAGTAATTGTCGTTCTGTCGATCACATAATCATAATATGGCTAATAATATGAGTTACATTGATAATAATAAGAGTAATAAGTATAGTAATTGTCGTTCTATCGATCATATCTGCATAATATGGTTAATAATATGAGTTAGATTGATAATAGTGAGTGTAATAAGTATAGTAATTGTCGTTCTGTCGATCATATAAGCATAATATGGCTAATAATATGAGTTGGATTGATAACAATAAGAGTAAGAAGTAGAGTAATTGTCGTCCTATTGATCATATAAGCATAATATGGCTAATAATATGAGTTAGATTGATAATAATACGAGTAATAAGTATAGTAATTGTCGTTCTATCGATCATATCTGCATAATATGGTTAATAATATGAGTTAGATTGATAATAGTGAGTGTAATAAGTATAGTAATTGTGGTTCTGTCGATCATATAAGCATAATATGGCTAATAATATGAGTTAGATTGACAATAATAAGAGTAATAAGTATAGTAATTGTAGTTCTATCGATCATATAAGCATAATATGGCTAATAATATGAGCTAGATTGATAATAATAAGAGCAATGGGTATAGTAATTGTCGTTCTATCGATCATATAAGCATAATATGGCTAATAATATGAGTTAGATTTGATAATAATAAGAGTAATGAGTATAGTAGATGTCGTTCTATCGATCATTTAAGCATAATATGGCTAATAATATGAGAGAGATTGATAATAATAAGACTAATAAGTATAGTAATTGTCGTTCTATCGATCATATAAGCATAATATGGCTAGTAATATGAGTTAGATTGATAATAATAAGAATAATAAGTATAGTAATTATCGTTCTACCGATCGTATAAGCATAATATGGCTAATAATATGAGTTAGATTGATAATAATAAGAGTAATGAGTATAGTAAATGTCGTTCTATCGATCATTTAAGCATAATATGGTTAATAATATGAGTTAGATTGATAATAGTGAGTGTAATAAGTATAGCAATTGTCGTTCCGTCGATCATATAAGCATAATATGGCTAATAATATGAGTTAGATTGATAATAATAAGAGCAATAAGTATAGTAATTGTAGTTCTATCAATCATATCTGCATAATAGGGTTAATAATATGAGTTAGATTGATAATAGTGAGTGTAATAAGTATAGTAATCGTCGTTCTGTCGATCATATAAGCATAATATGGCTAATAATATGAGTTAGATTGATAATAATAAGAGTAATAAGTATAGTAATTGTCGTTCTATCGATCATATCTGCATAATATGGTTAATAATATGAGTTAGATTGATAATAGTGAGTGTAATAAGTATAGCAATTGTCGTTCCGTCGATCATATAAGCATAATATGGCTAATAATATGAGTTAGATTGATAATAATAAGAGCAATAAGTATAGTAATTGTAGTTCTATCAATCATATCTGCATAATATGGTTAATAATATGAGTTAGATTGATAATAGTGAGTGTAATAAGTATAGTAATCGTCGTTCTGTCGATCATATAAGCATAATATGGCTAATAATATGAGTTAGATTGATAATAATAAGAGTAATAAGTATAGTAATTGTCGTTCTATCAATCATATCTGCATAATATGGTTAATAATATGAGTTAGATTGATAATAGTGAGTGTAATAAGTATAGCAATTGTCGTTCCGTCGATCATATAAGCATAATATGGCTAATAATATGAGTTAGATTGATAATAATAAGAGCAATAAGTATAGTAGTTTTCGTTCTATCGATCATTTAAGCATAATATGGCTAATAATATGAGAGAGATTGATAATAATAAGACTAATAAGTATAGTAATTGTCGTTCTATAGATCATATAATCATAATATGGCTAATAATATGGGTTAGATTGATAGTTATAAGAGTAATAAGTAGAGTAATTGTCGTCCTATTGATCATATAAGCATAATATGGCTAATAATATGAGTTAGATTGATAATAATAAGAGTAATAAGTATAGTAATTGTCGTTCTATCGATCATGTCTGCATAATATGGTTAATAATATGAGTTAGATTGATAATAGTGAGTGTAATAAGTATAGCAATTGTCGTTCCGTCGATCATATAAGCATAATATGGCTAATAATATGAGTTAGATTGATAATAATAAGAGCAATAAGTATAGTAATTGTAGTTCTATCAATCATATCTGCATAATAGGGTTAATAATATGAGTTAGATTGATAATAGTGAGTGTAATAAGTATAGTAATCGTCGTTCTGTCGATCATATAAGCATAATATGGCTAATAATATGAGTTAGATTGATAATAATAAGAGTAATAAGTATAGTAATTGTTGTTCTATCGATCATATCTGCATAATATGGTTAATAATATGAGTTAGATTGATAATAGTGAGTGTAATAAGTATAGCAATTGTCGTTCCGTCGATCATATAAGCATAATATGGCTAATAATATGAGTTAGATTGATAATAATAAGAGCAATAAGTATAGTAGTTGTCGTTCTATCGATCATTTAAGCATAATATGGCTAATAATATGAGTGAGATTGATAATAATATTAGTAAAAAGTAGAGTAATTGTCGTTCTATCGATCATATCTGCATTATATGGTTAATAATATGAGTTAGATTGATAATAGTGAGTGTAATAAGTATAGTAATTGTCGTTCTATCGATCATATAAGCATAATATGGCTAATAATATGAGTTAGATAGATAATAATAATAGTAGTGAGTATAGCAATTGTCGTTCTATCGATCATGTAAGCAAAATATGGCTAATAATATGAGTTAGATTCATAATAATAAGAGTAATAAGTATAGTAATTGTCGTTCTGTCGATCACATAAGCATAATATGGCTAATAATATGAGTTAGATTGATAATAATAAGAGTAATAAGTATAGTAATGGTCGTTCTATCAAACATACAAGCATTATATGGCTAATAATATGAGTTAGATTGATAATAATAAGAGTAATAAGTATAGTAATTGTCGTTCTATCAATCATATCTGCATAATATGGTTAATAATATGAGTTAGATTGATAATAGTGAGTGTAATAAGTATAGCAATTGTCGTTCCGTCGATCATATAAGCATAATATGGCTAATAATATGAGTTAGATTGATAATAATAAGAGCAATAAGTATAGTAGTTGTCGTTCTATCGATCATTTAAGCATAATATGGCTAATAATATGAGAGAGATTGATAATAATAAGACTAACAAGTATAGTAATTGTCGTTCTATAGATCATATAATCATAATATGGCTAATAATATGGGTTAGATTGATAGTTATAAGAGTAATAAGTATAGTAATTGTCGTCCTATTGATCATATAAGCATAATATGGCTAATAATATGAGTTAGATTGATAATAATAAGAGTAATAAGTATAGTAATTGTCGTTCTATCGATCATGTCTGCATAATATGGTTAATAATATGAGTTAGATTGATAAGAGTGAGTGTAATAAGTATAGCAATTGTCGTTCCGTCGATCATATAAGCATAATATGGCTAATAATATGAGTTAGATTGATAATAATAAGAGCAATAAGTATAGTAATTGTAGTTCTATCAATCATATCTGCATAATAGGGTTAATAATATGAGTTAGATTGATAATAGTGAGTGTAATAAGTATAGTAATCGTCGTTCTGTCGATCATATAAGCATAATATGGCTAATAATATGAGTTAGATTGATAATAATAAGAGTAATAAGTATAGTAATTGTCGTTCTATCGATCATATCTGCATAATATGGTTAATAATATGAGTTAGATTGATAATAGTGAGTGTAATAAGTATAGCAATTGTCGTTCCGTCGATCATATAGCATAATAT